>NW_009927457.1:0-21135 GCF_000696875.1 Nestor notabilis | reverse complement strand
GCTCTTCCTTTTTTTGGGCTTCATCAAGCCACTGTGTGCTGCTCTGCCTGGAAGGACACTTCTGTTGTTAAATATCTTCTCTGAAAGCTCTTTTGGGAAACCTTCTATAGCCTACTCTATAAAGGCTCCTTGATACTTTGATTGCTCCATAGCAGAAGGAATCCTGGCAAGTCTGTCCTGTTTGATCATAGAAGCCATACTGAGGAGCTACCAAGAGTGACTTCTGTCAGTTGTGGACACCTCATGACTCAAAGGGCTTTCTTCAAGGTGACAGACTTCTTCCATAAGTTATATTGTGTAAAGGTTCTGAGCATAAGGGATGCCACCAGCTATTAGTCTGTGGCTCACTCCTGCACTGGTATCTCGCTGTGTCCTCCAAGCCCTGGGCACTGGTCTTGGTTTTGATATAATTATGTCAAAGATATTGTCTGTCTCTGTTGTTGTCTTGCAGCAAATCTCTGCAACTCTTAATTTCTCCAAACTGTTGTATAATCCTGGTCAGTCAGATGACCTATAGTATGCCATGAGCTGTCTTGAAGATATTTTTCAGTAAGTTGTGTAACTGTATTGTTGTTGTACCAAAGAAAACAGTCTTTACCATGTGAAAACCTGAACTGCTCTTTTTGTGCTTTAAAAAAAACCATGAAAGAAAAGAAAAAACACTGCAAATTCAATAACCACATCAAACTGTCTGTAGAATATTCCTATAAACATTTTCTAAAAACTGTGGTCACCACTGGAAATAGTAACTTGCAAGATTCAGTACATTGACAATACCTGCAAATTAACATAACTCCACTCAAAAAGCAAGATAGCAGCTTTCCAAAATGCACCAGGAATGTGGTATACAACCATGCCATTGGACTCGAACTGTATTTTCCTCTGAGCACAGTATTACTGCTGTTCTTAATAATGTAAGGAGGACGGTTCCAGAAGGTTCTTCTTGCATAGTAATAGGTGCAGCCCCAATATCATGTAAGAATTTACTTTAACACTGAAAAAAACCCACAGCACTCATTCTTACCCTAGAACTGTACAGAACATCCTTAAGTGCTTACAAAGTACTCTGGAAGAATAGTCTTTTCTTGAAATAACTGTTTGCAGAACTGACTCTTCACAGGGTTGATCCCAGTCCTTCAGCCTCCCTATATTAATCCAAAGCAAACTCCTTGTAAGCCAGGGTTCACCAAATGGAAATGGACTTTACCTAACCAAGAAATGCATAATTTAGTAGTGCATCTTTCTCCCAGGAAAGAATAACTGAGGTTAAATATTTATGCATTTGTGTTTAAAAAGCCCTTTCTCCTTTTTTGGCATTTTTTTTTGGCTTTGTATATTTCCACATATTGTATTGGGTGAGGAGGATGCTCTGGTAAGAACCAGCAAAATTAAAAACTTTCACTCTCTTGGCGGTATTCTTGCATGTAGAAAATTGGTTTATGACTCGTTGGAGTCACTTTAGTCCATGTTCTGATGGAAGGTTTCTGATAGCTCTGCCTAGTTCCTGCTTGTAGACATCCTAGTTTACCATCTGGTGACCAGTTCCTTGCCCCCAGATACATTTACTGTGGAATGAAGTTGCATATCTGCTGTCAAGAAGCAAGCCCACATTAGCCTTAACAAAGAGCATGCTGATCTTAGTAGTGATGAAGGCATCACTTTGTGTGATGATCTGGATTTCTGAGCTGCAGCTGGAGACAGTTTGCCTTGTCTTTGCTTCTGTTGCCGTTTTGACATAGCCCTGGTTTTATCAATTCCACTGTTCTGCCTCACATTTTCTTTATTTTCATGTCATAACCTATAAAACAAATTGATTCTAAAAAATTAAGCTTCCAAAATACACTCTTTTGTTTGACATAATTCTCTGTTTAACAGAGTAAGCTATGTGAAACTAATACTATAAAGTTTACTCTGACCTTTTATTCTGTCAGTAACAACCTTCAGCATCACTGAAGTGTCTTCATATCTGGTTGCTGAACACCTCATACTCCTCCCTTTAGCCAGTTATCACAATGACAGCTCCTCTTTGAATGGGGAGATAGGGTGAGTGTTTGCTGGTTCCTATTTCTTCAATTAGTCAACAGTTAGAAAAAAGAGCAGCAGCGTGGCATCTGTGCTGTTTTCTAGTTGTTCTGCTGCTATAATCAAAGTGAGAGTTTCAATTAGGGAACCTTATTTTCGATGTGATTTGGGATTAAATTGATAAAAACAGGTATATTGCTTAAGGGCAAAATTACAAGTGACATCTGGATTGTATAAATTTCATCTCAGGACTGCATGGGTCTGATACATTATTGACACTTTGTCTAATGTTTAAGTAGTTCAGTAATCTTCAGTTTGTTTTATGCGCTAATGTTTGATTTTAGTTCTCTTAAGGTTGGTAACAATGAAACCCATGCTCGTTTGAAGAATAGCTGAAGGTAAATCCAAGCCAGAGAGCGCCATATGGGAATTTTAGCCGTATAGCCCTCTTCCTTCAGTGAATATTTGTAGATGCAGCACATGTGTCCAGTTCCATCCCTAACAGAAATTGTCTGGACTAGTGGAGACTGAGCTGCCACACAGCACTGTGCTTATAAGCAATGCTTTTGACCATGTCCGGCTGCCTTATAGACCAGATTTTCTTCACAGGAGATCACCTGGCTTTTGTTGGATTTTTCCTGCTGCTTCATAGCTTGAATACACCAGTGCAGCCAGGTTGTTAACAGGCTCACTCACTCTTACAAAGTTTTAGCTAGTAAATAATATGCTTATGAGATGTGACTATGGCATGGACCACAAAAGTTTGCAACAGGAAGTCTTTCCCTTACTACTATGGCTTCTTATACTTTCTGTAGGTTCAAGTTAAAGATCCTAGTCCTTTATCTTTTATGTGCTTGCTGGCCTTAAGGTAACACAATGGAAAGATTGCAAACAAATCTTGAATAGGACGCACAGGCTGCAGATTGGATGCAAAAGGAAAGGTAGAGCTTGTTTGGGCAGTGTGTGCAGCTCTCCCAGGACTGCTCTGGGGCACTGCAGTGAAGGTGCAGAGAAGCATTTGCTTTGGGTGGTATGCATGTTTTGTACCCTGAATTCTTCATCATAAATACACAGCTGTGTTTATACTTCAAGTAAAAATGGAAACAAAGCTTACCATGTGTTTGTGGAGGTGGTGAGAGGCATCAAACCTTCTGTGACAGATGTTAGAAACACTGCTTACAGTGGTGCACTGCTGGGAGGCTCTCTGCTGTCTTCATCATAGAAATGATACAAGCTCAGTAGAACGGAACACTCGGGCAGCTTCAGGATTTTCAGTACAGTGTCTTTTTGCATTTAAAGGCATTACCTGCTTGTATTTTGTAGCAATCCTGTTAATGGTTCCTGTAAGTGTGGGGCTGGCTGTTGGAAACTTATGCTGTATAAATACCATTGTTTGTTGTGGTTCAGTGGTTTTCATATCAAGTTTTTTCAGTTTTCAATTAAGATGGGATTTTTCCTAGTTCTCAGCCTTCCAAGGTGGGCTTGCCTTTTCAGAGTCAAGCTGTGTTCTTGGCTCAAGAAATTGCCTTGCAGATTAAAGTTCAAAAGGCTAAGTCTTGGTCTAGTGTGATTTTCATACTTTGTGATACATCTTCAAACAGTTACACAGGTTGCTCCATGGGTGACCTTGCAACTGGAATTCAAGAGTTCTGCTCAACAGCAGATGTGCTTATAACTCAAACTTATGCTATTTTTATTTTAGACCAACAATAGTAAAGAGTAAACCAAATGTATATAAATTTTGCCAGTCAAGAGTAAATGTAATGCTTTTTTGTTGTTCTTCCCTCCCCCCTCCCCCCCCAATAAAATTGCGTGGTTTAGTTCTCAGATCAGAACTTCAGTCCATTGCTGTCTCAGAAATAGGCAGTTGGAAGCTTTAATACAGTAGCAAGCATGCATAATAAACCCCAAAGCAAACAGGAGTTGAAGGACCGTGTGGGATATGTGGAAAATGTGGTAACTGTTAATGGTCTCTAAGGATGACATCTCTGAAAAGTAAACTTTATTGCACGGTGGTGTGGAGGTTTAGACAAGAGAAGTCATTCTAGGACTTTGATTGTATACAGAGGCTTTCAGGATCTTAAAATGTGCCTTGCCTAATTTACTTCATTAAAATTAAAATTACAGTGACTTAAAATATCCCATTCAGAACTGGGCCTAAAAGAAGGCTGATTATTTAAAAGTGGCACTCTCAAGCTTAATAGAAATTTCAAGTGAAAAATTATTTCATATGTACTGCTAATGATCTTGCAAATTCAGAATAATTTTCCTTTCCTTTTCCTTGTTGATTTGCAGCTGCTGTTGGCTTTCTGACAGTTTCCAGTGTCATTACCATGTCAGCCCCTTTCTTTCTGGGGAAAGTTATTGACATTATTTATACAAATCCCAGTGAAGATTTCACCGACAGCCTGACCAGCCTGTGTGCCTTGCTGAGTGGAATCTTTTTATGTGGTGCTGCTGCTAATGCTACTCGTGTCTACCTCATGCAGACTGCAGGTAAAAACAGAAGCAAAAAGCAGTAGAGTGTCATCTATTTTTCACAGAGTCAGGATATCTAATGATCTGAAATAAGTTCTTGGCACTGGCTGAGAGATCCTCTTGGAATCAGTAGCTTTTTACCAGATCAAAGGTAAACTAATAGTGCAAAGATAAGTATGCTGGAGTAATTGTTCATTTGTATTCACTGTTACAAGACATCTTAAAGTTCACTCTCTTCTGGTATATTAAAAATCTGTAATGTGACTTGTTCAGTGCTGCATAATCCTGTGATTTTTATGTTGTTGGCATCTGTGTATATCATGGTACTTGTGTGCCATGCTTGACTGGCTTTTGTTTCCAACAGGACAAAGAATTGTGAAACGTTTGAGAGCAACCATGTTCTCTTCTATTCTGAAGCAAGAAATTGCTTTCTTTGACAAGACCAGAACAGGAGAGCTGATAAACCGCTTATCTTCAGATGCAGCCCTCTTGGGCCGTTCAGTGACTGAAAACCTTTCAGATGGGCTCAGGGCAGGAGCGCAAGTATCTGTGGGGGTTGGAATGATGGTATGGAAGTCTCTTCCCTGCTTGTCACTTGTAGTTTCAAGCTTGTTTCAGTCCTATTAGGCAATGTGTGAATGTGAGTCAGTCCAGAAGGTGGTGTGTGATCTTTGATACAAGTGTATTTCACTGGTTATCCAGTATAACTTTTATGTACTGTATTGCAACAGGTGATGTGCCTGTAGCCACTTGATGTTTACTCACAAGCCAAAATATGGATAATGAAGGTTTCAAATTAACTACTGTTGCTGCCCAAATTTATCAAGGAAAGTATAGTAGACAAATAGCTTAACTCTATTCATACTGAGCAACTGGCCTAGTGGAAGGTGTCCCTGCCCTTTGCAGGAGCTAGATGATCTTTAAGGTCCCTTCCAACCCAAACCATTCTATGATCCTCTGATTAAAATAAATGATAAAGTTTCTGTGGCTGTAGGTAAAATAGGGTGTGAAGGGCCTGATGTAAAAGTCGTTGGAGTTAGTTGATTCTGGTTAAAACCTCAGTGAGCAAAGGCAGCACTGAATATCAAATTACTGCTGAAGATTTTTACAAGTGTTAGTCTTTCTGCTTTAGTCGATCAGTAAAGAACATATTTAGGTATGAAGCACGTTAATGAAGGCTTCAGTGCAGTGCATCAGTTAATATTCCTTGGTGGTCAGTTGGTTTACTTAAAAATCTCATTTCCTGCCTGTTTTCTGTGGCATTCATTTTGTTAACTCTTATCTGAGAAAAGATACATTGGTGAAAATTATCTTAAATGAAGGTGTAGTAATTGCTGCTGTCTACCTGGAGTTAAAAACAGATAGCAAAAAGTCTCCTCATAAAAATAAGCTTTCAATATTGTTGTTTTTAGAAACTGTTAAGAGTTTCCACTGTGAAGCTTCAAAGCTTTAATACTTTGTCACTGATAAGAATTATGCCTTTCTGTAGTTATCTAAGCAAATAGAGTCTATAAGGTTTTATCTTGCCATAGATTAAATAGAAAATAAGGTATTCTGCTCAAAAATGCTGCCATGATTGAGTGTTAAAAGGTGGACTATAAAAGCTTGCCCAGAAAGATTATCATTAAATAATTATAAAGCCTGTCAAGGAAGTAAACTTTGAATTTTTCTGGAGATTTTTGTTTTCAATACAGAAAACAAGATGAAATGAAAACACAAATTAGATCTAATTTAATGGATCTTATGAAAATAACTCATTTAGGAGCTTTAATGATGGTTGTTATGAGTGATAAGGTTTTGCAACAGGAAATTAAATCTATTATTCCAGGTTATGAGCATTCATGGGTGTCAGGGAGCACTGGTGACCTCCATCTGTTTCTCAGTTACCCAGAAGTAGTGTCTGATGTTTCTCTACTCAAACTTTCTGTGTTACACCATCTATTTAAAAGTTGTGAAAGCGCTTTAGGAGCTATATAATAGTTTGTCTTTCAACATCCCCAAGAGATTTCCCGGTAGGTCTCTTTACTGGCAGGTTAAGATACTTGGCTTAGACCACACAGGGAACCAGTTAGAAAGCTAGAAATGAAATCCAGACCGCTTAGCTTATAATCCTTTGTTCTAACCGTGGGATACATCCCAAGTACTGTGGAGGAATGGTTATTTTGCCTGGAAGAAATAAAACATGATAAATGAAAGCATGGCAGCTCTAAATTAAAATCCTACTAGATTTAGAGAACTCCAGGAAGGGAAGTAGCACTTCAATGCTCCAGTGGTTGTTTTTAATCTAAATGCTAGCCCCTGACACATACCATTTTTCTTCTAGTTTTTTGTGTCTCCTAGCCTTGCTGCATTTGTTCTGAGCATTGTGCCACCCTTGGCTGTCCTGGCTGTGATTTATGGAAGGTACTTGCGAAAACTTACTAAAATGACCCAAGATTCTCTTGCAGAAGCAACACAGGTAATCTTTTAACAGATGCTTTCTAATTAACTTCAAAGTTGCTGTAGTGTATTCAGGTTAATATCTCTGAAGTTACAGATCTTCTGAAGATAATTGTACTGTTCATTGCCCTAAGCCATGCTGAGCCTGTCTGTAGTTTTGCACCTGAATAGCATGAAAGGTAAACGTCAGTAACACTTATGCATAGATCAGCCATGCTTAGGTTGTCCATAACAATAAAATGTGGAGGTACAAGGTCCTGAGAATTTGGAAGCATAGGAAAGGTTAAGGAGGTTAGGCTTTAGCTTTGTGAGAGCATTAAAAAACTCAGCCTATGAAGTCCTGTGTTGTTTGGTACCTAGGTTTGAAAAATGCTTTTCTTGGGCTATGGTTATGAGTTTGAAGCCATCAGAAGCATCCTAGATGGATCTGTCTTTAAAGAAGACTTTGCTAGCAGGTCTTTCTCTGGAATGAATCCTTGATGTTGGACTTTATTGTCAGCTCTTCAATATTTATGAGCCTTAATGTTACTTAAACTTTTCTGGGCATCTTAGCACATACGCAGGTATTTGGGAGGAAAACAGAGGGAACTGTTGAGGCTGTTGTAGAGGAGCCTTCCTTGTGTTTGTTTGCTGACTGTGCTGAAATGATACTGCAAAGTGCTATCAGAGCATAGTAGTGATGGTGACCTTTTCCTTACAGGCTGAGGGTGGGGAAACATCATTAGAAAGCATAGAAATATTATTAGGAAAGATCTAGTTGAAACAGCCACACTTGTCAGCTGTTTTAAACTTAGGGTGTCCTTTGTAGGACTTCTGCAAATTGACTGTGCAGAAGGAAGATAAGCCCTCTTCTGCTTATCTTCCTTGTCCTGTGTTGAAGGGAAGCTCATGCCTTTGTAAACTGGATGTGGGGCTTCACACGAACAAGCAATGTTAGCGTTCTGTTCAAATTTTCAGGTTGAATGGGGGATGGAAGAATAACAATTATATTTTTATATCACATGCATATGTTTTATCACATATATATATTTTTACTCACACAAGGAGGTCTTGTTCTTTGTTATACCATCACAGTGCCTATTATCAAGTTAGCACAATAGGTTACAAGTGAGGTAATTTTAGAATGAATCCCCAGTGTTGCTTTGATCACCCGAGTGGAATTGTTTCAGGAAATAACTGTAGGCTTTCTTGCATGATTTAGTATAGAATAGAATAGTCTTTACTTTTCCTGTCCCCATCTTGTTACTGCAGGTTTTTTTTAATAGTGTTTTTCTTACGTGCATTGTTCACATCAAATTATGGTGTTTTTTTTTTTTAACCCTGCTTTTGTATTTTTCTATCCCTGCTAGCACTTAAGGCAATCTTGAAGTTCTTCTTAAACTACCTGGTCATTCAGTTTACTTTTATCTTAGTAGAAGCAGAAAAAAATAAAATTGGGGGGGGGGGGGGGGGGGGGGGTGTTGGGGAGGAGGGCATGACACGTTTTCCAGTGGTATCCAAAGGAATGTATTTGGAGATTAGTGTAGTGATACTGGTTTAACTTTCAAATATTCTGTAATATGAGCATTCCAAATTGTGTGTCTTTGTGTATTTGTTTTGTTCTTTGCTTTAATGTAGTTAGCTGAAGAGCGTATTGGAAACATAAGAACAGTTCGAGCTTTTGGGCATGAAGTGGCTGAAATGGAGAAGTATGCAAAGAAAGCTGATGACGTGCTACAGCTGGCTAAGAAAGAGGCACTCGCTCGGGCAGGCTTCTTTGGAGCAGTAAGTATATTTTGAAGAAAGTAAACCAACCATGCCAAGTGTCAGTTATGTTAAAATTCGTAAGGATGCTTATAAACCTGCAAATTAATGAATTGCGTGTAAATTTAACTTACATAAAGCTGTCAGAAGATTGGACTTAAATCAGTCTAAAGGAATCTGGGGGGTGTGCAGGTGGGGGAGGAATTGCATTCTTGCATAACAGCTTGCAGTGAGTTTGCTTAATAGTATCCTAAAATTGCAACATAACTGCAGACTATCAATTCTTCTCCTTTAATGATGGTTGAGAATAATGTTCGGTTTCCTTTCATTTCTTGGGGAAAAACCCAACCAACCAAAAAAAAGAATTTTTGAAACAGCTGTTGGATGGTGCAGTGCAGCACCAACTGGCTATTGCCTTGGTTTGCTTCAGAATTGGTTTTGTTTAGATTTAACTCAGTCCTCTCAAGTGCAGTGTCCTCCCCTTGTGTAGGAATTCTTTTATTAGAAGGAAAATTCTGAAACAATATTTTAGAGGATGAAATTTAAGATGTATGTGACAAAATCTGCCTTTTCCTCTTTTTCCTTAGAGTGGCCTTTCTGGAAACTTAATTGTCCTCTCAGTCTTATACAAAGGAGGATTACTAATGGGCAGTGCCTACATGACAGTTGGTGAACTCTCATCTTTCCTAATGTATGCTTTCTGGGTTGGAATAAGCATCGGAGGTATGGAATGAGAAATTACATTTTCTTCAATTCAAAGCGTTACAGTCAGTACGGGGGTGGGAGGGAAGAAATGCTTAAAAGATCTGTCTTTCTTAAAAAGCCTCTTGCAAATGATCTTCTCAAAAAATCAGACTTTTTTTTTTTTCTGAAGAGTTAATTAAAATAATAATTTGTAACTTAATTTAAGCCTTCCATTTTCCAAAAAAAATACAGGAGTTATTTATTTCAATGTGTGTATGTGATGGACACATATTACTTTAATTTTCTTCAGGCCTAAATGAAGATATTTGATATTCTTTACAAAATACATGTGTCAGTGTTAAACATACTTTATTTAGAAAGGCTTGCAGAATTTAGCTGTAATTCAGTGCAGAGTGTTTTGAGCTGGAAGAGTTAAACAACGTGCTAGCAGAACACTACACTGTGGTGTTTTCTGGTCTTCCTTACTGTCTCCTCCTTGAAGCTCAGACTGTGTAATCTACTGGCCCAGAAACAAACTGTTCATCTTTTTGACAGAGCAGTCTTCACTACTGCATACAGGCAAAAATGAAGATAAGGTACTTCGAACCTTACCTGACTAGAAGGGTTCTTCTTTAGAAATGAAACTGTTACTTCTGTTAGACCAGCAGGGCAATGCAGTTCCGCTGTACTCTTGTAAGACTATGCCTGATATTGTGGGAAGCACAGAGAGGCACCTGAGGGCAGAATTCACAAAAGCTGCTTCTTTGAATATCATAATTCCAGTGCCACCCATTCCAACTACCAAACCCCTTTCTTCTCTGCTTAAATCATCCAAGTTTGGTCAACAGACAGATACCCAGCTCTTTGAAAACATGGGACAAAATAATGTTAAGTAAATGAAAGATAAGGTTAGAAGCACTAATATAAGGTAACTGAATTAACTTTTATTTGCTGTAAAAACATATTTTAAAAATTCTACTTCAGGCTATTGAAGAATGTGGTTTTGCACAGAGCTGAAATGAAGGTGTCTTGCCAGAAGAGGCTTGCCTTCCTTAGTGCCTCTACGAGGCATATACATCTTCTAAGTACTAAGTCTACTTGGTGTATATCATCATTGATACATGTAGGAGTCCATGCAATGAACTGTGAAGCTCACTGCATAATTTGGGACTTTGCCCCTTTTTGATACAAGTTTGCTGAAACAGGTTATAAAAATTAAAACCATTTTCTAATTACTATTTGCTGTCTGTAGAATGTACTGCTTTTTCATGAGTGGTTGTGAATTTGCAGACCTCAGTGTCTGAGTCTCAAGGTGCTCTGTGAGGCTCATGCCTCCTCCCCTGTGCCGAGCTCTAGGATGTAGATGCTTTGGCTCTTTATTCCGAGCAGACAGGTTCTCACCATGGCTAGGTGCTTCGTGTCACAAGCTTTAAGATGGTCCTCAGCAGCAGTGTGATGGAACGTCCTGCCTTTACTTAAAGACTCGTGACCTTGTGCTAGGCTTGTTGCTCTGCAAAAATAAACCAGTAAACCTATTTTAATATACCTTTGGTTTTCTGCCCTCCTGAAATCACTCTTAGCACTATAGGCATTTTAAGGTGGAGGTGGTTTATTCTATATGTTTATTCTGTTGGAATTCAGATATTCTAAAGTTGGTTACTCTTATTTTGAAAGACCCACAAAAAATGAAGAAATAAGACATATTTATGTCTTATTCCATTTTTGGTTCTAGGTTGGCTTCTGTGTTTATCTCAGCCGGAAAGCCCTTCAGCCAAGCCAGCTCCAAGATGATTCACACAGCTGCTAAGAGCTGGGTCCCAGTACTATACGCAGGCCTTGTCCTTAGCTTTTGCTTTACCCCATAGTTTTTGAAGCATGCTGTCTCAGTAGACTCATTTCTTTATGCTGTCCGTTCTCCACATAGCTTCTCAAGCATCAGTTCCAGCTTAAGCTTTGTGCGCTCTCTCCGCTGTGGCTTATTCAGCCAGGCTCCCCTGTACTAGTATAACCCTGTCTGACAAAGAACAGTGTTCAGAGTGCTCCATTCTACTGAATGCTTTTGAAAATATAGCTGGTTGTATGCAAGGCTGTTTTTCTAAAGCTGGATGTTGTTCTTCCTGACACATAAATGAAACAAAGTTGCTTTGCTTTTGAGTATATGCAAACTTAAGTGTATTAATGTTTTCTTTTTTCTTCAGATAGATTTATTTTACAAGTACAAGCAAAAATGGTGAATAAGTGTTACTGGTAGCTCTCAAGTGAGACTAAATGGAATTCAAATCAGCATGTTTCATAGTGTATTGGAGTAAAAGATCCACTACACATTTGATGCTTCAATGTTGGTGGTGAAATGTGTAATGCAAATTTTATGTCTCCTATGTCTTCCATTCCATATGGATGCATAATTAATACTGTTCTTTTTTTTTTTTTTAGGTCTCAGTTCCTTTTATTCTGAGCTAATGAAAGGACTGGGTGCTGGTGGACGTCTATGGGAACTTATGGAAAGGAAGCCCCAGCTTCCATTTAATGGTGGGTTCTTGGTTTGTTTTTATTACCATCAAACTGAAAGCCTGGAGAAGAGCAGGAAATCTGGGAAAAAGAAAAGCAAAGTAAATTATTTGTTCTAGGAACATCAGGACTAGTGAAATCTTGATTGCTGCTGATGGGTGTTTGTGTTTCCTATCTGCAGTTACTGTTTAACCAGACATGGGCCTGTGCCACCATATGCCATGGCTAGTTGGGGGTTACTTGTGTGTTGCATCTGGAAAGAACTAAGGGTTTTGAGTTGCATGTCTTTAGCATGAACAAACACTATTCAGGTGTTGCCCTGGGTCTGTCAGTTTTCACAAAACTGGTCGGAACTTCATCAGTGAGACTGTCCTTCGGGAATGCAGCATTGCTGCCTGATTAGTTTGCTTTGTATGGATATGTGTTGCTGGGATATAAGAGGGCTTGAAGAAATTGTGTTTCTTTGTCTTACATATGACAAGCTTTTTCTAGTACTGATATTTTTCTGAGGTAATTGTTTAAATCAAACAAGTTGGTTGTATTTAACTTTGGCTGTCATTCATTCATGGTGGTTTGTTAAGGTGTTCACAAACTGAAATTTTAGTTTCAGTGAACTGTTGCCTAAGAGTTATGCCTCTGATTGGTCTTTGAATACTCTGTTGTCCTGAATTTATTGAATATACTCTCATTAAAAAAAAAATCATAAACTTGGTCATTAATGCAACAAACCTAGCAGCAGCTTTATGCCAGTGACAGCCTCTTCTTAAACGCTACATAGCAGATTGTGGAGAGGGAACTGTTCTTGTTCAAAGAGGAGGGTGTTTCAGGTGACTTTTGTGGCTTGGTGAAAGGGTAGGAAATGATTGCAATGTTTATCTTTTCTCATGTGTTTTATGGCAATGGGACTTTGGCCTGCGACAATGCCATTTTATTTCATTGCTTCTAACTGGCAACTTTTAAATTGTTTATATTATGTCTTAAAATTCAGATAATTTTACCAGAAGTGAACATTGTTAGTTGTTAGATATTAGCAGGATGCAAATTCTCTCACTTGCTGTAGGTTCACTGCTGGTGAGCAACCTGAAACTGCACTCAGGAATGAGTGGTCTACCACACTAATTCAGCCATGGCTGAAATATAACCCCTGTGGTCCTGAATTGTGGCTTGCAGCTATCCCTACATTTAACACAGAGATAAGACATTTCTGTTGGGTGTCTGTAAAGCAAGTTCTAGGAGGGCTGAGCTGATTTCTGTTCATGTTTCTGTATTTTATTCTTTGTCATATAGAGGGAGTCACACTGAGCAAAGACACATTCAGAGGTGCTTTGGAATTCAAGGATGTTGAGTTTGCATATCCAACGCGTCCAGAAACATCAATTTTCAAAGATTTTAGCCTTTCCATTCCAGCTGGCTCTGTTATGGCTCTGGTTGGCTCAAGTGGTACAGGGAAATCGACTATTGTATCCCTTCTGCTGAGGCTGTATGATCCTCTCTCAGGTATGTTTTGTGTGTTGCTCTCATTCGTGACCATTAATGCTTTGCATCTCATGTACACCTTATAAGCAGTCAGAGTTCCTGTCCGTGAGGTCCTGACGTGACTGTTCCACTGATGCACTGTGCTCCTTTCTGGGGTGTACAGTTACCTTGTGGTGGTGCCAGCATGGCTTTGCATTTCTGATCCACCACTACGTAATCCCCAGGGGTCGTTGTTCTCAACTGTTCTTTTTGCCTCTTTTCAGTACTTGTCAAACACACTTGACTCCACTGTTCTTAATTTAAGGTACTATCACCGTTGATGGCTTTGATATCCGTCAGTTAAATCCACTGTGGTTCAGAACAAAGATTGGAACAGTGAGTCAGGTGAGGAAGAAAAGTAATTCTAAGTCAATGAAATCATTTTGTGTGATCAACTAGCTGTGTGTTACTTTGCTTCGTTTTGAAACTCCATAATCTTGCTTCTCAGAGAAACCCCTCCCTCTCTCCATAACTGCTGTTGTGTGTGCTTTGTTCTAAAGTATTGAGAGCTAGTCCCGTTTTTCTGTAGTGCGTTTTTAACAATCACAACAATTCACAGTGCTAGCATAGAAGAAAAGTGTGCATGTGGAGACTGGGAAGAACATTGTATATACATAGGTATACCATCCTGATGTTTGCTATGACTTGTTGAAGAAAGTAACACAAAGCTTAATATTTAATTAACATTTCCTATTACTGGAAGTTACACAATCATATTTTACACAACCATTTGGAAACTGACCTTCTGTGCTCCGTGTTGTTTCCAGGCAAACACAATTCCAGTAGGAAAGCATGAAAATGCAGCACTGTTGGCATTACTCTTGTAGTGTTCTCTCTGTAGCAACCCCAAAACTCTGGAAATACAGACAGATGTTCAGTGATCTCTTAAACATAAACTACTTGACCAGTTAAAATACATATGTTATTTCCCTCATCTCCCCAGATGCTTCACACTGTAATCAACTGTTAGGTTGATGTCCTGGTTAAAAGCACCAGGATAACTGGGTATATATTGCACTGCAAAACATCTACTTTATGTAATAATGTCACCAGAAACTTTTGTGCAGAAATGCTTTTCCTGTGGTCACATTAGCATTTGTCTTTTTGAACATATGTATTTCACTTGAGTTACCAGTAGGAGATTCATACTGATATTCATACTATAGCATCTCTATTTTATAAACAGAGCAGACTTACCTTGTTTCAGACATTTTCCCATTGTACGTCACTTGTCCTATCTGCCAGTCCTCTGTTTTAAGCATTTAATATAAATTAAATGCACAAAATGTCATAAAATCTATGTAGAGATTAAGAGAAGAATCATCATTGTTCCAAATGATGTTATGTAGAAAAATACAAAGGGATATTTTCTGATGTTTGAATGAATAACTCTTTCTGAACTCGTCCTCAAATATTAGGAATTGAAGGTTTTGTTACGTATTGTTAGTTGAAAAAACAGCTTATTTTTTAATTGGTTTTCACTGCCCTTTTTAGTGTTAGGGTTGGTTTTATTTCTTTGGTTTGAATTCAGTTAACTCTAGTTTACATACTTGTTTAAATGGATAGAAAAGAAATTAATACTGGGGCTTTTAAGTGAGATTTATGTTATTTGAGATACAGACAGTACATGCATGTAACTACAGATCTACCATATTAGTTATGTCTTTTAATTTATCAGGAACCAATTCTGTTCTCCTGTTCTATTGCTGAAAATATTGCCTATGGTGCAGAGGATCCTTCTACGGTGACTGCAGAGGAGATTCACAAAGTTGCTGAAATAGCTAATGCTGCTAGTTTTATCAGAGATTTTCCAAACGGGTTCGACACACTAGTTGGAGAAAAGGGTGTTTTGCTTTCAGGTACATCCTTATATTGCTTATTTTAAAAATCATGATTCTATAGAGTGAAGTAAGAATTCTATCACTTCTTGTTACCAGTTGTTTCCAAAAGCCATAGCCTGCCACAAGTATTAAAAAAACCCCCTACTTTATCTCCCTTCTTGCCCTAAAGTCATGTGCCTTATTCTGCTTAGCCCAGGCATTCACTTAAAATCACTTCATTTCCGGTTTCCTATTTCAATCTACTGAGCTTTTCCCCCCAGGTGGACAGAAGCAACGAATTGCGATAGCTCGAGCTTTGCTCAAGGTAAGCCAGCATCCAAGTAGCTATTTAACTGCTCTGTGGGGAGGTGGGAACGGTTAAAAAAGAGACAGTCTTTCAATGGGAAAGGTGGAAAAATATTTTTAAAAAGAAAATTGTATCTTTTACATCAATGAGGAAGTTTAAAAGGGCTGAGTGGATTAACTAAAGAATTTGCTTATGTAAGAGCTTCTTCCTATCTTTTTGGTAGTTGTTGCCAAGACTGGTGGTAAATCATTGTATAATGGGTCACTTTCAGAAGACCAGGTCAAGGATGAAGGAAGACTTGAGAAATGTGCTGCTAGTAAACTTATATATGACACTTCTGTCACTGTGTTCAGACCTCTATTGTTCCTTGGTTGATTTTTCTGGGTTGCAACTTACAAGCTCTATAGATGCCCTGTCTTGGCTTTGAGAGGAGCTGGTCTGGATTTCAGGACAACTATTTCAGACACATCTTTTCCTTCGAGGGTCGGCCTGGGTCTGGTTTTAGAGCAGGCTCTGTGCTGCATTAATTTGAGGAGACTTCTGAGGACCAGAAGAACAGGGAGTGTGGTTCAGGGACAGCCACATGGCCTCGCAGGAAGCAGTTTGGTGCTGATGCTCAACTGGAAGTTCTGGCCCTTGCTGAACCCAGCTTACATGCACATTAAGCTGCACAGATCTCTCTAGCATCTTAGCATGACCAGTTCTGCTAGATTACTGAGTTCTTCATTATGCCAGTTCTCTTTTACCATAAATGCTGAAAAGCTGATTGCATTTCATGTCAAGTACAGTTCATGGGAGTAGAGACTTTATTTGGGGGGAAAAAAGAAAGTTGTAATAATTGAGTAGTTCATGTATATGTGATTGGGAGTGCAGAGGAGTCCCCTCTCTTCCAGATAAAGTCTAAACCTTTGCTCTCAACTTTATCAAGGAAGTTTGGAGTATGTACTGTAATTCAGAAGAAGCTTTTAAAGGATTTGAGTGTTGGCAGGGGTTTTTTGGTTTTGTGGGGTTTTTTTTGTTTGTTTTTGGGTTTTTTTTTTTTGTTGTTGTTGGGTTTTTAATTAATTGCATTGGGAAGAATTCTTAAATGCTACATATTTCACCTGGAGTGAAATACTGCTTATTGGTAGGTCTTTGCTATTTTTTGTTACTAGACAGTCATATGTAGCAGACTGGCTGCAAGCAGAGAGTAGCTGAGCCTCTGTGAAAGATCCACATAAAAGCAGTAAATAGGAAATTGAACTTTTGACCACAGTGCTCCCAAATATGCATTAAAAATCATCTCCCACCTTTAGTTTGTAATCTTTCAAATACTACCAGATAATAGTATTCTGTTACTTCAGTTTGGAAAATTTGAGGATGCAAGAATGTTGTTTCTGTTTCATCCTCTTGGCATTTAGACTTGTTAAAAGTAATGTTTTGAACAACATTCAGTTCTTTTGATGAAGTAAGTACACTTACTTGGAGTTCTAAGCTGTCTGAATGTTGTTCTCTACTGATATAAATACACATATCTTGTGTAGTTGTTATTATAACCGATTTTACTTTCTTCTTCAGAATCCTAAAATTCTTCTGTTAGATGAAGCAACAAGGTAAGATATAAAATAAATAGAAACTCAGAAATTACCTATCTGCAAAACTCACAACTGGGAGGTGTTCTCTCTTCTTTCTTTCTCTGCATCCCTTGCACAAATTATCTAGCCCTTATTTTTGTCTGCCCACAAGAATGTGCCTTCTAGAATGTGTGAATTGGTTAGGAGGCGCATGATAAAAGCTGTTTCTGCCGCGTGGAAAGGATAGCTGGTACATTCTGTTGTAATTTTTGATGGAGTTAAATATGTAATATGTAACTTGATTTCGAATCATGTACTTCAAGGTTTTTTGTATCTTTAGTTTAAATGAAGATCTTAGTGTAAAAGAGAGATGATTACACTTCAGTATAACTTTTTTCACTAATTAATTTAGTGTTATTTCTCTACGCATATATTTGCATATGAGAATATAATGCCTGTAACTTGGGTGTGTGCTCTAAGCAGATTCACGAAACTTCCCTGCAGTTCCATTGGTTTGTATTCACCAACAATAGCAAGGGTTTGCAGTTTCAGCAAAATAAGCCTAATGCATGCACAACTAACCTGTCTGAAAATAACAGACATCCCCCTCTCTCCCCTCCACACTTCCTGTTTCTCACTAGCGCTTTGGATGCTGAGAATGAGTACCTAGTGCAAGAAGCTCTGGACCGGCTGATGGAAGGGAGGACAGTCCTCATTATTGCTCATCGTCTGTCGACTATTCAGAATGCTGATTTTGTTGCAGTCCTCGGTGAGGGCAAAATTCTTGAATGTGGAAAACATGATGAACTACTTGCAAATCCAAATGGACTTTTCAGGAAACTAATGCAGAAACAAGCTTTTCTTCAGAATAGTGATACTTTTTCATTAGATTTACGATCCATAGAAAAGGGCTCATTAAAAGAAA
The DNA here is from genome assembly GCF_000696875.1 of Nestor notabilis. Classification (NCBI taxonomy): domain Eukaryota; kingdom Metazoa; phylum Chordata; class Aves; order Psittaciformes; family Psittacidae; genus Nestor; species Nestor notabilis. The sequence continues at coordinate 3,141 of NW_009927457.1, read as the reverse complement.
ATGTATGAGAGAAAGTGTCAATAATGGAAGTTTGCAAACTATGAAGAATATAACTTATGTTTCAGTTATGTAAAGTAAATGTTATATTTTTCCAAAATGTACAAAGTATTCTTTTGAAACTCAGATGTGTTTAAACTTTTTATTGAAAGCTTTTTAATAATTATTGCAACTTTTTAAATTGTCTATCACATTGAGATAATTTCAACATATAGATTTTTCTGCTTTTTGTTGACACCATTTAGAATCTTGTTTGCTGTAATGCACTGTATGTTGGTGTGCTGCATTTGGTATTTTAAGGGTAATTAAATGACAATCTTATCATTTTCATATCATTCTCTTCCCTTTTGAAGAAACTTTTGATTTCTATGCTTGTCAGTCATCTTAAAATGCATGACACTAATGTACTCTGAAATTTCTGACTTCACCACTGCACTGTCCTTCCAGTTACCATTTTGTTCTGAAATGTGAAAGTTGATTATGATCCCCATCTACAGTCGCTGTGGAGAATTACACACGAGTACACATTTTGGAGAGTATGGAAGCATGAGTTGGAGGAAAGTTCTTTAAAACAAAACCCCAACGACAAATAAAAAAAAAACCAACAAGGCAACCAAACAAAAAACATATCTGACTTTACATAAAAGGGCAAAGTAAGTGTATTAGTATATTGTGAACATAGGAAACTCTAAAATTTGCATGCATTTTCTTCCTTTCTCCATTTTCCCAGTTCTTTAGTTTCACTTCTTTTCTAAGATGATGTCCAGAAAAAGAATCTTACATATATAAGTTTTTGTCCTTTACTAAGGCATGTGTAAGATTTTTATTGTTACTTAAGTTTTCATTGATAGAAATCCCAGGTTTTGCCTAACTGCTTTATTAGGGACAACTACTAAACTGCCTTCTCAAGAACAGCTAGTAAAGTAATAGCATTACATTAATCTGAATAACTGCAGGAGGGCACATTGGGCAGGAAAGAGTAGGCTTCATGTTTCTAATTTAAGAATCTCTTCCAATAGAATCTCTCTAGACTTTCTGGAGGTGCAAAACCCCACCAGGTAATTTAAAAAAAAACTAGACACTTTCCAGGTCACATTAAAACTAATCTATGCTGGGAAAACTTGTTGCTGGAAAACCTTATTGGCAATAGGTGAGATATATACTGCTGGACAAGCTAAAAATGTTTCTTTAATGTGCCATTTATGCCACTTTGTGGCACATAGTGAAAACACTAAAGAGATCCCTGTGCTAAGTTATGAAAATAAAATGACAGCCACATGTAATTTTATCTTCTGATCATAGTTTTACTAGAAGCAGATACTGTGCTAAAGGTATGCCAGAAATACCACTGACCCAATGTTCTCTTTTGGTGTTGACTACCAAGTATTCTCTTTAGGATGTGTTTAGAGAGGCTCAGACTTTAATCCTTGCTCATGTACTCCTTACGTGAGACGCAAGGAGCCTCTTTATTCATGTGTTTACACAGGTTACAGGAATTACTTGCAGCTGAACTGAATGACTGTTTTATGGCTTTTTTTCTGGCTGTTTTATGTCTTTTGTTCATTAGTTGTTCTGGCAGGCATTGCAATCCACAGAAAAGTGTGAAAAGCTTCAGCAAAGCTCTAGTCCACAGCAAGGTGAATGTCTATCATAACAGGGTACACGGCATAACAGACTTTGTTCAGTTCAGAGCCACTCAGTGTTCCATGGAACAAACCACAGACCTCGACAAGGTGAGAAAACAAAGTTTTGTAGTCATCCGCAAGTAGAAAGCTTTGATGGACAGCTTCAGATTTGTGATTTACACATGTACAGTATATGTGGTGTGTGCATGTGGCATGCTGCATGCTTCCACAGCAGCGCTAGTCAACTCTGAATATGGTTTAATTTTGAGCTGTATCTAGCTTAGTGAGGAAAAAGGTGTGAGAAAGAGAAAAAAATTAAGTATTGCATTATTTTTGTTACAAGAGTTGAAGAACTTCCTGTCTGAGGTGGAAACTGTTGGTGTATTTCCACTGTTTCAGCACATTTTCAGCTGTCTTGAGTAGGGAGATTGTGTCCAGTTGCTTAAGGAGTCTTAAAACTCATGATGCAATGATCCAATAAATTTGTACCCTGATCTATTAGGGAACTCTGTATTCTGATAAGCAAGACATTACATTTCTTAACCTATGAAGAAGAAAATGTAGTGATCTTTTATACACATCTTTGTTTAAACATCTCCGTAATCCCCCAAGACATACTCAGCCAATTCATGAGAATTCATAGCAGAGTTGGCTGCTGTCCTTTCAAACTAATCTTTCTGAATAGGTAGGCAGTTATTTGTGGCTAGTCTATCAAAGCAGTGTTTTCTACACTGTGTTTCAATTCATCAATCAATAAATAAAAACAGAAGTAGAGTATCAATTCCATATATTTTGAAGCTGTGGCTCTAATATAAGGCCACTATTTCCATTCTCTCAGTTCAAGACCCCACTTGTATTGTCAGAATTGCCAGCTGGACACTCACCTTTTCATGTGAAAAACAAATACCACATGAGTCCCAGCTGAAGAACTGGTTAAGTCTCTAACCAATACCAGCATAAACTATTTCTATGTTGAAAATGAGATTTCAAGGTTGACTTGTATCCTCTCTCCTGAAGATGGAGCTTTTAACATGGGGCTGGGGCAGCAAAACAAGTAATTCCCTGAGGAAGTGTATATACAGGATTCAAACAGCAACAACCATCTACTCACACTGCATCATCTTAATTGTTTTAGAAACGTGAAGACGAGTTTTCTGTTTTGAAATTTGAGTGTCACCATTCATGGATGCTGGGACACGTGGATGGCAGCTTGAATTTTACTCAATTTTTCTCCATTCACTATTCTATGATTCTATTTTCTGTTTTGTTTGGTTTGATAAAACAACAGTAACATAATTTAGCATTGCTGCATGGAGCATAATAGAGAAGGCTATACAGGACACTCACTACATTAGCATAACGGTATACTGATACTCCACCAAATGTTCATGTTTCGCCTTTACTGTAAAATCAAAGCAAAAGGCTATTTCCCGAGGTGCGCAGCTCCACAGAGGAGCCTCCAACCCCGGAGCGAGGGGACATCCCGCGTCCCGGCGCCTCAGCTCTGAGCGCCGAGAGC
>NW_009927456.1:0-8196 GCF_000696875.1 Nestor notabilis | reverse complement strand
CAGCGCCTCCTCTGCCGGCAGCCTGGTCCGAGGATTTGGGTTGACTGTAGCCGTATGTCACGGAGCTGTCCATGACCCGGCCGTGACTTTTATTGACTCTTGAAAAAAGTTGCTGTTATCTGCACAATTTCATTTTCACGGGGAAGTTCCCGGTTTTGTAACTATCAGAGCTGCTGACAGGACTGGTATGGGGAGCGAGCAATACGGCACAGCACAGCTGGCAGAGCCCTATCCATGTGAAGTTTGGGCTGCTGGATAGACAGAGGTCTCCTGAGATCATCCTGGGTTAGTCAGTTCATCTCAAAATAACAATTATATCAAAACAAGCAAAGACATTGTTCCTCATACAAGTGAGGAGGTGCTTTGCTATTCATTTCAAGGGCTGCAGGATTAGGTTGTTAAAAAGATTTGCTGAATCAGCATGTGAACTAGAATGAATCATGTTGCACAGGGGGAGAGTGGGAATGCAGGGAAGTTCATGGGAGCATGCCTGCAAGCGGAACTGCTGCAGATTGCTCAGAGTTGGGTGGTGATGAACTGGCTAAGAGAGGCAGAATGGTCATTCCACTTAAGCTATTCTTCTGCACTACTGGAGGGGACAGGAGGGGGAACAAAACCAAACCCAAAGAGTTAATCTTGCTAATCCCTGCAAGTATTAGCACTTCCTCATTTCTGCAGAAGAGGACAACTATTCCGGGTATCTAAGACTGGCTGGCAACTGTCAGCAAAAGGTGGAAGCCTCACCAGAAACTTGGTCTGCAAGACTTCCTCTTGAACTGCAAACTAAGGCTATTTGAAAAGAAGAATTAAATATCTGGATGACTGGTGGCTTGGTAGAACCAAATCTCAGACTTGGTACTGAGGCAAGAAAATACTCAGTGCACGGTATCAGCCAGTGCAAATCTTCATCAGTTCCTGCACAGAATGGATGGGAGTGGTACCTGATCAGGAAGTACTCACCCTCCACTTCAGTGCTTGTCCTCATTCATTGAGTGTCTCCAAGCAAGTCACTGAAGATAACACTTTTAAAACCAGTTTCTGCCTTTCAATGGTCAGACTAATCAAGCTCATTAAGCTTCAGCTGGTTTTTAGGAGGTGAGGCAGCTCAGCTTATGTTCATGCTGTACTCATCTGGGTTTGCTGAGGCATTATGAGGTGTTGCTCTGGAAATACTTGGTCCTCACATGTTGGATTTGCCAATCATTAAAAAGTCAAACAGCAGAGACTGTTCAAAGCAAGGAGCAAGGAGTGTTTGTCATTAGAGTGAGTCCATTACAGTACATCCACAATTCAAACTTGACTTTTATTTTCTACAGTGCCAGAAATATAACACTGTAAAAGACATTGAACCCACTTTGTTGAAAACCACTACGTTCCTGTCTGGAACAGCCAGATGGAACATAGCTGCCTGACTCTACTCCTCCCTGAGAAGGACATCCAGTGACTCCAGCATGAATTGGTATCTAAAATCTATCCAACAGATCCCCCTGCATCGTCCTAATAAGAGACAGTGCCTCGGCCCCTCGGTCGCTATGTACCCATGTAACAGATGACCCCTGTCGCTGGCAGGATACATGCCTTTGCCTGGATTGTCAGGTACATCCTTCAGGATGTACAGGAGTCCTTCTGACATCAGACCAAGGCAAGAAAAGGAGGAGCTGACATAACAGCACCTGCAGGAGTCCTCAAGGAAAGGCATGCCAGCCCTTCTGGGGTCAGACTTTCCCCGTTGACTTGGGTTTTTTTCCATAAGACAACACTGGATGATTCATTCCTGTCAGGCTGGGAAGGCCTCCTCTGCTCAAAAGCAGCAGAGGGTAGGAAGAGGGAAGGCACTTCAAGTGAGGTTCTGCAGGGACACAGATCATTTCTGAATATCTGCACTCCCCTTTATCCATTTCTCTGTTGCCGCTTTTCCTGTGCCTGTGGCTGTTGAAGAAGCAGCCCCTTGTACTAGAGTCACTAGGGCCTTGAGCACCATCCTTGCCAACAGAAAGAGGCCACAGAGCAATGCCAAAAAGAGCCCAAGAAGTGCAGTTCACCAGAACTCAGTGCTAGTCTTAACCAGTCAAAGGCTGGGCAATGACTCCATTTAAGGCATCCATCCACTCCCTCTGCTCCCTTTCGTTCTCACATATGAACACAAACTCCCTCATTGGTGTGACCACAGTGATTGCTGGTTTCTTCTTCACCCGGACTCCCTGGGGCATGCCAGCTCGCACTTCATATCCCTCATCCATGCTTCCAATTAAAATCTGGCCCCTTGCAAATGCATCCTGGAAAGGAGGAAGCAGGAGACAGCCATTAGTTCCAGCAGACACCATGCTATCCAAACAGTTCAGCTTCAAAGAGATCTACCGACAAGGGAGATGAGCTCTTGAGACTGAGCCTGCTTCAGTCTTGTGCAGCCACTGGAAAAGCTGGATGAGAACGGACCCTTCCTCCCCACCCAGCTTCACATGGAATAGCAAAGAACACTCCTCTTACCAGTGGTTTTTTAAAGTACATCAGGTTCCTTTCTTGCGAATCCAGGCAGAACCAGCGCACCTTAAAGGGCTCCTTCTGCTGCAAGGAGATGGTAGAAATTCTTTAAAGACCAAGACCCAAAGGGGACTTCCACCTACCTATTGAAGGAAGATCCCTGGAGTGCTTAAATGGCTCAGAGACTGAGTTCAGTTTCATTAATCCCCATAACTGGTAACAGGCGAGTCACTGCTGTGTGCAGCCCCCACCCCGCCTTCTCCCTGGGTTCACACTAGAGATTTGCCTTTAGTGACAATCATTTGGGTAAGGCAGGCAAGTTTGGTTCTACCAGTGATCAAATTATCAAGATTAAGAAAGTTGCAGCACATATATCCATTAAAAGCACTGCAGAGAATGATCCCTGGGCCAATGGTGATAATGTGCAATCAGTTTCAACATTTTGGTGGGGTTTTCCCTAGGCAAGAAGTGGCACTGTTCAAACATGTCCTCAGAACTTCATGGCCTCCTTCATTATGCCTGAAATCTTCCCCTCCTCTTCCAAGACATAGTGGCCCAAATACTTTCCCACAAAAAACGAAACCAAACCACAGGCTTCACTGTGGAGAATTTCTCAATCACACTTTGCTGCTATAGGCAGATGTGATTTATGTGCTACAGACTTGAAGAGAAATGGGGAAGTATGGGAGTCAGCATGTGATGTTCTTTCTAGCAGGAGCTGCACTTCTAGAGGTGCAGTTAGCAGACACAGCAAGCTATTTTGTGTTGCACAACAGGACTTTGCATGTCCACCGCCAGCTAATCCATCTTGCTTATTCTTCAAGGAGGATACTTCTTCGTAGTCTTATTTTCCACACAAAATAAAACATGATCCCAAAGAACATGACAGGCTTGAATATAAAGTCTTTTATCAACCTTTATCAACCATTTTTTTTAATAAAAGTTTTTTATCTCCCTGCCAAGAAGGACTTGGGGTTGTTGGTTGATGAGAAGCTTGACATGAGCCAGCTTCAGTGTGTGCTTGAGCCCAGAAACCAACCGTACCCTGGGCTGCAACAAAAGGAGCGTGACCAGCAGATTGAAGGAGGTGATCCTGCCCCTCTACTCTGCTCTTGTGAGACCTCACGTGGAGTATTGTGTACAGTTCTGGTGTCCTCAAGATAAGAAGGACATGGAGCTGTTGGAGCAAGTCCAGAGGAACCCCCGAGGATGATCAGAGGCTGAAGCACCTCCCGTATGAACACACGCTGAGAAAGTTGGGGCTGTTCAGCCTGGAGAAGAGAAGGCTACGTGGAGACCTCAGAGCAGCCTTCCAGTATCTGAAGGGGGCTACAAGGATGCTGGGGAGGGACTCTTTGTTAGGGACTGTAGTGGTAGGACAAGGGGTAATGGGTTCAAACTTAAACAGGGGAAGTTTAGGTTAGATATAAGGAAGAAGTTCTCTGCAGTGAGGGTGGTGAGGCATCGGAATGGGTTGCCCAAGGAAGCTGTGAAAGCTCCATCCCTGGCAGTGTTCAAGGCCAGGCTGGATGGAGTCTTGGGTGACATGGTTTAATGTGTGGTGTCCCTGCTCATGGCAGGGGGTTTGGAACTAGATGATCTTAAGGTCCTTTCCAACCCTAACTATTCTATGATAACCCAGGAAGCATATAGTCTCTCAGCAATCATTTACTAGTGAACATCACAGAATTATCAAATACTCTCCATCTGGAATAATCTTGTTTGTGTACTGCTAAGTATGCACTTACTTTTGGTCCCGTTTTCTCCATGTATCCCTCTTTGATATAATTTCTTGTGATTCTGGGTATGAGCTAGGAGAATACAAACACAAAAAAGTCTGTGTCTATCCCAGCCCAAACCAGGACAGCATGTCTCATTCAAACTTGCTTTTCTGTTGTTTCTGTCAAAGCTAATCACCATCAATTTTGGCTTTTGGGGTCTGGGGTTTTTTTTGGCTGCTCAGTAAAGCGAAGTCTGAAATAAGAAGGAACGTAAGATTTCTGAAAGATTACACTTTCTAAGGACCACATAGAGACTTTTAGGCCTTAAAAGTTGACTATGTTTTTGCACTTTATGCAGTGTACCCTTTCCTTCTACCTCTTCTGGCCATTCCAAGACCCATACTCTGCTGTTTAAGCACCTGCCTTTGACAGTAGTGAGAAAATGTTTCCCCATGCTATGTTTGCATAGACTGCTTCAAGCCCTGTTCAGTTCTCACCTCAGGCTCAGGGGCATTGGGGAAGGTTGTTCTGAGATAATGGTAACGTGCTGCCCGAATGGCATTGAACCAGTCAACAATCTCCTAGGGAAAACAGCAAATACAAGCATAAAGACAAGAAAAGCAAGAAAGAGTAAGAATGCTGCCTCTCCAAAATGCCTTTCTCCTTTCTTGTGACCTCTGTGCAAGGATGTACTTTCTCCCCAAGGGGCAGAGAGACTCAGTGATTTGTCCCAGACACCTGGAAAACACTAAAAAATTCCCCACCAGGGAGGTCCCAGACATTCTCGGCATGGGCAGTCACCCAAGCCTGTGTACACAGGCTTCTTCAGTTGATTCAGTTATGGATTCTTTAAAAACCTTTATACAGGAAAGACATGAGAACTGTGGCAAGGGAACAAACAGAAATCTAGCAAAACCCATAGACATACTTCTTAAAATTATCATTGTTTGCTTGGAAATAATGCATGGAAATATTCTATGTGTGTCAAGAAGGCTTCAAAGAATAGAACTACAGAATTGTGTAAATCCATGAGACAGTCACCTTACAGAGATCTACATACACACCCCACCAAAGCCTAAAGACTATTCAGGGTGTGAAGTTCAATATATGCCCCAAAAGAACAGGAGCAAGATCTTATAGTTATTAGTCTCAAATTTTGCAACTTTCTATATTCTGCAAGTCACAGTGACTTCAAATAAAACCAGATTCTGCAGAAACAGGGCACCTCTTCCAACATACAGATCCAACATCTAAGCATTTTGCTTATTCCAAAACCTTTGTGGTACTCACCTTTCCACTTTCATGATAGACAAAAAGGTTCCTTCTTTGACCCTCTGTGTTGTATGTGATCTGCAGCCCATGAGCATGTTGGATTTTATCTGTCTGGAACATTGCATTCAGATTCTCAATGCTGATAATGGCTTTTGGATCTCCGAACTGTGAAATGAAAAAGCATCACTATATTAAAGTGCTCTCAGGGAAGGTGACTGAGGGCAGATCAGCTGTATGAGAATGAGACCTCTACTGAAGAAAAAGCAGACATCCTAAAATACCTGAATATTGGATATGCCCAAAATATTAAGCCTTAATTACATGCTACATAAAATGAAAGAGCGATTCCCTTGCCTTGACAAATGCTGGGCTGCTATTTGAGAGGGATGTGTCTGAATTGCAAGAGATGGGTCTATCTCCAGCCTCCTAGTTGGAGAACAACTAGCTACAACCCCCAGCTAAAGGGAGACACGTTAAGGATGATGCTTAGGCAGTTGATGAGAGAATATTTTGGTAACAGCTGCTAAGAGATGTCTTCTTCATCTTGCTGTTCAACTGCCAGTATCCATTTCCTTTGTTCACTAAGCAAAAGGAGGCCGTATGGTTAAGATAAAGGATGAAGAAAAGGGCTCAATCTAAAAGAGCAATTGCCTAAGATAGCACATACATTCATGGGGAGACATCTGGGCTCCTCCAAACACAGGCTGGCCTGCCTGCAGAACCAGAGACAAAGCTATTTACGCTGGGTTTTGGTGGTGAAGAGCAGGGTCTGAGGATGTATGTTGACCAGCTACCTGCAGCCAACTCTGACTGAGGAACTCACTTCTTTGTTGTAGTACTTCATCACTCCTTCCCTTGCTGATAGGAGAAATCGTCTCTTATGGAAGTGCCTGCTTTCCCGTCCACGCTTCCAGAGGAATCCTTCCCGGCTGCCTGCACATCGGACCAAGGTAAGTGTCAGAGAAGGGCAGCACAACAGCAGGCCTGTTTATCTAAATGGTGAGGTGACAAAAAGTATCAAGTGTCTTCTTCAGCTGAGAATTTTTACCTCATATGAAAAAATCAGCGGAGAACTAGAGACCTGATCTGAATACACCCTTGCACTTGTCTGAGTGCCTTTTCTCAGGATCTTCTTCTCAAAGTTAGACTCAAAGCAAGGCCTGCACATCCAAGGGTTCAAACACGACAAGCCAGCCTTAAAGATCTGCACAGTTGCAAACAGAACACTGCGCTGCTGGCTTTAACACTAACACCTTTTCCCTGACAGTCCTAACTTTTACCTGCAGAACAAGGATCTTGGCAGACTCGGGTGGCAACAAATTCCTCACGCTCATATTTAGCTCTAATCCATTGCTCTTTTAAAACCCTGAAAGAGGAAAACATGGATAAAGCTGATCTGCCTCTACTCTACTTTCACCAATCAACCAAAGGGACCTGTAGAGGGAAGCAGTAGTTCAATAGCTGTGAAGGACTGCAGCAGTGAACACCCCATCGACTTACAAGCAATCACAGAACTGGGGGATGTAATAGTAAGGAGGGACTTTTGCCTCATATTTAGCTTTGGCACAGAGGTTCCCGTGCTTTTTCATAAACTGAAACACAAAAGAAGATATGGTTACGTATGCAACTATAAAATCAATACCACGTCATTAATATAAAGTGAAACTTGAATTCAAGGGAGCACTGCACTTTTTAAAAGTTACCCATGGAGTTAACTTGGTTCTGTGAGGCTTTTTGCCTCTGTCCATGGTGGATAACAGGAATTGCGAGGCAGAGGTTATGATGAAAGGTGGAGGAAAGCAAGTGAATTACCACTTTTTCCTCTGTACCTCTATAAGATCATTCTCCCAGAAGTCAAGACGAAGGGATTTGACCTTGCTGATCTGAGGAAGATTGCGATGGATTCCAGAGCAGTTCAAACAAATGAATATTCCAAGTTTGTAAGAAGCCCACTCTGGATCTAGATACAAACACAAAGAATGAGCTGATATATGAGAAAAGACAGCCACTGGCGAGGGTGAAAAAGCTCATCTGATGCACAGCACAGGCTTCACACGTAATACATCAAATCCCATGCCGCTGTCTGTGGCTGTCACTTCACTGTGTTCAGAGCAACAGCACCTGCCTCCCCCAGTGCCCCTGCATTTGTAGGCTCTGTCAATGATTATTTGTTTAAAAATTAATGTGACGGTGCAGGCAGCCGAGGAGCCATCTAAAAGCTCAGCTAATTATTAGTTCTACATGAAAAGCTGCTGTTGCTGAATTAACAATGGAAGGATGTTGCAGACAGCAAGCCCTACTGGGAGTAGAACCACCTAGAGCGAGGGCTTGTGTCGGCTGCCCGCAAGAGCTCCTGCTCTTGCCTCCTGCTACATCTCCTGATGCTCAGAGGCATCTGAGTGCTCTCACAAGTCCATTTCCTTGGACAGCCACGTTCACTATGTCGCTCTCCACTTCTCCCTTATCATGTTAAGCAGAAGCTACTTCTTGTCTTCTTCCAGCTGCTGTAGGCTACTGATTGACTTCTCACTTTGGGGAGGGCGACTCCCACCTCGACCAAGTGCAGGGTGCTGGTGCAGCAGCCTTTCCAGCAGGCCAGAGGGAGCCTTTCCCTGCGCCAACCCCACTGCACAGCCATTCCCATGGAGCTGGAAAACCTCCCCATACGCTCTCCTCCTCCAGCCTTATGTGCTGTCTACAAATAACCCCGGGGAAGCTGCCG
>NW_009927455.1:0-401 GCF_000696875.1 Nestor notabilis | reverse complement strand
TGGGAACATGGGATACAGGACATGGGGACATGGGATAGGGCTGGGGACATGGGATACAGGACATGGGGATGGGAAAGGGACATGGGTTGGGGATGCAGGGATGGCACGGGGAGATGATGGCACAAGGACATGGGGATGGGATAGGGATAAGGAGATGGGATGGGGACATGGGACACAGGCATGGCATGGGGACAGGGAGACATGGGGTCATAGGGGTTGTGTCCCCATAGGAGTTGTGTCCCTATAGGATGGTGTCCCTATAGATGGGTGTCCCCATTGGGGGTGGCCCTATAGGGGTGTCCCTATGGGGGGGAACACTCTCACCAGGCACTGGGGGTCCTGGAAGGCGAAGTGGAGCCGCGTGATCCAGCGCTGGTCCCCCCGTGCCAGCACCTCCCGCT
>NW_009927454.1:0-628 GCF_000696875.1 Nestor notabilis | reverse complement strand
AGGTGCTACAGTGGATCTAAAGGTGGTTGAGGAGCTCCTATAGGTGCTACAATGGATCTAAAAGTGGTTTAGGAGCTCCTATAGGTGCTACAAGAGATTCAAAGGTGGTTGAGGAGCTCCTATACGTTCTACAATGGTCTTGGACGTGTCTATAAAGCTCCTATAGGTCTTATATGGGTTCTGGGGGGCTTGATGGTGGCCCAGTGGCCGACGCAGGTCCTGCAGGTCCCGTCATGGCTTTATAGAGCCCCTGTATCACTCCCCAGCGGGTGACACAGCCCATATAGCCCCTATAGCGACCACCTCAAGATGATCGTGCAGCTCCTACAGGCCCTATAGAGCCTTTGCGGGGTTCCTACAGCGGCCTGATGCGTCCTATGGGTGCTCCCCTGCCCCACTGAGGTCCCTGTGGGTGACGCAGTTCCTCCAGGCCCCATAGGAGCGGGCCCGGGTTCTATAGGGCCCTGTTCTATAGGGCCCGTGTTCTATAGGGCCTGGGTTCTATAGAGTCTAGTTCTATAGAGTCCGGTTCTATAGGGCCCGGTTCTATAGGTCCCGGGTTCTATAGAGTCCGGTTGTATAGAGTCGGGTTCTGTAGGCCCCGGTTCTATAGGCCCCGGGTTCTATA
>NW_009927453.1:9029-32211 GCF_000696875.1 Nestor notabilis | reverse complement strand
CCTAGGGCGCAGCTTCGCTTTGATTTAATAACTTCTCTGTCTTTAAACCCATTTACTTTCCTTTAGTGGTCCAAAAAGCGGCGTCGGGTTTATATTTAAGCAGCTGGAGTTGAGTCCCGCAGCGTGGGAGAGCTCAGTGCTGTGCCATCCTCTCCTTGCTCCCCATGGCTGAGTTCTGCATTTCCTATGTTGCTCTTGGGACATACTGCAGCTGGGCCATGTCCAGCTGGACGTGAGCCTTGTCATAAAACAGAAATGCATATCACTGTGGAGTTATTTAGCAAAAAATGGTATTAATCTGCTCTGAAAAGGAAAAAACCCCAACATGCACCTCTGATAGTTCCTGGCTAGGAAGATCAAAATACATTTAGTATGTTTCACACTGAAAATCTATGCATTGCTCAGATTCTCCTTACTTGTTATTCTCTGTTCCTGATTTCTTGCTGCTACACAAGCTCGCAAGCAATAAATATTGCAAAGAAACCGCATTTTAATTGCTACTGTCCTGTCGAGGAGAGGAAATAAGTGTTTTGTTCCAGCAGCTGGAGTTTGTACCACTCAGTATAGGCCCCAGTGTAAGAGTAGTTTCCAGAGCAGGCTTGCCCCTGTCTGATAGGTAAAGTGAAGGTGGTGGATATTAAATCTGGTTGTGTAGAGCTACCCATAGACAAGCTTGAAAGTTGTGCTCGACTCTTGGGTTGGCATTCACCAATTCACAGATATTAGCACAAGCCATACTTATTTTCTAAGGGCCTGGAATCCTCTGGTTGTGGAGAATACAGTCATGATGAGCATTGCTTCATGACATTTACTGGCCTTTATGATCTTTTTAATATCTTTAGTATATTTTATTTGTATTGTGAAAACAAGGATAATGACATAGGTGAGTAGCGTTGTTGATTTGTTCCTCTGCTCTGTGATTGTTATGAATATTCTAGAGTGACAGCTTGCTGATATTTACTCTTCTTCTGGAATTACAAACAAACTCAAAACTCTGTAGGCATCTGGTTGCTTTCTTATTAAAAATGCTGTTTGGATTTGTTTGTTTTTTTTTTTTTCTTTCCCCAACAACTTCCTGCTAAACAAGCAAATTGTTGTTGAATACAGCAATGACAGATCCAAATTAAATACAGTGTGAAGAAAATGTGTGTTTGAAATACTGGAAACAAGAAGACAGAGTTCTGCAACAACTGGCTCTTTCCCTTCTTGCTGAAGTGTTCTTGGGGAGATTCTTGCCTCTCCTTTGGCGTAGTTGAACGCTGCTTATACTAGTCTCATTCATGTGTTAACAACTGTATTATTAAGGTAGTGCTTTGAGGGCACCAGAGCTGTTCAAGTACTTCTGGACTCTTCTACAATTTAATAAGCTTAAACCAGTAGCACCTTGTCTTTACCTGTCAGTCACAGGTTAAGTGATGCTCATTTTATAGGTTATGTAATTTGTAGGCATCTAATAGAAGATTACTGGCAATACTCTATTTCTGCAGAGCAGAAATGGTTGGTGCTTATTTTATTGATCTTGTACTTCTGGATGTGCGGGTACTTACTGTGACTCAAGATATAGTACAAATCCTTGTTGCAGACCTGAATCATTCTTCAAAGCAAAATTGTTGTTTTGAAAGGGATTGTCTTTGCTTTGCCAAAAGCAAATCAGTGTCAAAAGCAGTTATCTGCCTTGAAAATAATAGAAAAAAAAACCTTTGCCAGTGGGTCGTGGCCTTCCCAGCTTGTCTGTAGTGTGTACCAGTCCCAGACTGAAACTAAATTATGGCAAAATCACTCAATTTAATCATAAGGGAAATTCTTCTAAGGGGGCAGGAGGAAAAAGTTATCCAGGATATTAGCCAATACCCACCACAGTTCTAATTTTCCTGACATATTGCAGACACAGGGAGTATTTCCTTCTCGTACCAAGAAGATACAAATATCCCACAAATGTAGGAATATTTGTGAGGAAGAAAAATGGTGTATCTGCAAGGAAAAAATAGCACTTAACAATGACACTTGTTTTAATAGTGTCTTCTCTGTGGTTGTGAATACTGCCTTTCTGATATGTATGGACAGAAATGTAAGAATGATTGAGAATTTTTTCCGTGTCCATAAAAATGAAATTTCATTGGCCTGTCATCAGGGGTCCTATTCATGAACACAGCTGCTTTGTCATGGCAGTTGCAATGAGCTACTGCTGCTCTAACATGTAACAGCTATAAAGCATGGGTCTTTGCATGCAGGTGTTTGAAGACAATCATCCCAATATAAGTTTGTTTTTTAGAACTGTTTTAAAAGACGAGGGGAAGGTTTTAGTAGGGAAGAGGATCACAACTTTGTTTTACACACTGTCTTGCTTGTGTATATATTAGATTTTTTTTTTGTAATACTACCTATCTTCACCTTTCCTGCACCTTATCCATTCATTTCTGATTTCCCTATTCACTGTCTTAGTACAAATTGAAACACAGAAAATACCATCTGAACGTAAGAAAAACTTTTCTTTTACTGTGAAGGTGGGTTAACATTGGAGCAGGTTGCTCAGAGCGCTTGTGGTCTACATCCTTGGAGGTGCTCAGTACTGAATTGGAGATGTTTCCAGGCAACCTGCTGCAGCTGACCCTAGACCTCCAGAAGTGCCTTCCAACCTCAGCTCTTCTGTGACCATCAGTTGTTCAGCCCACTTGCACTGCTGCAGTAATTCAGCACCCTCTCTGTGCAACATGCATTTACCTGAACATGCTGAGCCTCGCCTGCTGCTGTAATGCATTAATGATTAAATACAAAACGATGACTAAATCACTTATGTGGAGTAAAACACCTGCTTTAGTGCCATTCAGCTGCTTATTAAGAAATATAAAGAGGTTGATGCTGTGACTCGGGGAATAATAAATAAATATTTCCAGGCTTCATGAATTGCAAAAATGTTATGTCATATTTGAAATCATCTATTTCTGAACTGTAGAAAATATTAATTGGATAATATGGTAGAGAATTTGTTAAGAGTAACTCAGCATCAATCATATATTAACGGGATAGGAAACGAGTGTTTATACTGTAAGAAGAATTAGAGTGCCAGCTTTCAAGTGGTCCAGAACATTAATCTTTCTAACTGTAGTAGTTTTGAGAAGCTGACTGCTCAAATCATCTATAAAAGATTGTTGAAAAGATGTTAATTGATCACTAAATTACTCAATATGCTATACTGTCCCCTCGCCTTCAACTCCCCCCCCCCAAAAAAAAACCCCAAAACATTAGCTTTAGATTAGTGATCAAAAGAGAGAAAATAATATCCTTGTTTGTCCTTTGATGTCTGGAAAATTACTTCTGTTTATTGCCATTGAGTTACATCCAAGGGTCTTAGGCTAGTTTTAATACTAAAGAAAATGAATGCAATTTGAAAAACAGATGGCCTTCTGCCTTTAGATATTTTACATTCTTAGTGAGTGTACTTCCAATGTGACATGCCAGAGCACAAATAAATCTCTGACGTGCATGTTTTATGTATTGAGACAAGCTGCAATTTGGCTAAGAACAAATACATAGGGAATGAAACGTGACCACCTAAATTGTTCCTGCACATAAAGACATAAAATTTAAACTGAGTATGCATTTTCTGCATAGGTAAATGTTAACATTTCCTGCACATGTAAGGTGAAAAAATAAAGTTATTCTTGCTTAATAATAGGTTGTCTGCAGGACAGATTGTTTGAGCCTGCTGCAGAGGTGCTTGTAGTCAAAAAGAAGTGATTTGAAATACCAAGTTTTCAGGCTGTATGATTTTATCTCATAGTGCTCTTTTATGTGGGCTTTTTTTTTTTTCTTTTTTTTGTAATCAGACTAAAAGGAATCCCTTTAACTTTTTTGTTCAGTTTCAATAAACAAGTCTCTTATGCTGCTATTACCAATTTGTGCTCAGGCACGTATGTTTTATGACTTGATCTGAACCAATCCTTTGAATGAATTGCCTGTCTCATTTTTTTTTTTGTTTTTGGTCAGGAGAAGAAATGACTTTCACAATTATTATAGTACAGTACATATTTCATTTTGAGGTATTGTCATTTCTTGTTTTTAAGAAGCAATATAATTACAGTTTGTAATAGAGTATGCTTCTATAGTTGTTTCTGGCTCCATTAAAGCTAAGCAGTCTTTCACTAATCAGCATTTTATTGTTACATGTTTTCTGCTAAAGTGATGTCTTCTTTTCTCATGCCAAAAAGAGATTGCTCTAGAAGTAATGGTAACAAAATTAGTAAATGAAAAGTCACATGTATTTTGATATTGTCCAGTTTGATCTGCGAGTGAGCTTTCATGAGTTGTAGGATGATTCAGATATGAGTGCTGTTCAGGAGCCTAACTGATCAGCTCACAGGAGGTCATAGAAGAACAACTTTGGAGAAGAACCAAATTTTTCTTCTCTTTCTCACTCCTTTTTTTCCTCTGGCCTTGGATGCTCTGTTCTCTGACTGTCCCCAGGCACTAACCTGGCTTTTTCCTGTAGGTTTGGACCCTATGAGCTGCTTCCTTTTCAAAATAAGAATGAATGGAAGAGCTTGGTTGCTGTCCTTTGCTCTAGTTGGAAGGTGTTGCATATTGCAGCACTGCTGGTCATTTTCAGCTGTCTTTTTTGAAAGTGGGTGACAAACTGCAGGTGCATGCACACCAGGTTCTGAAATGTTTATTATTATTGTTTTTAAATTCTGGGCTTCAGTTATTGAGAAGATGACTTAGATGTCACCTGAAAATGGATGTTTTGATACAAACTAGAAGAAGTTACATGTAGTAGTAAAACCTATGAAATGCATAGGAAGGATTGGAAACATCCAAGGGAAAAATTACAAATATTGCAAAGAATGCAGGACAAATTGACACTAGCCTCATTTGGGCGGGGGGAAACATCCAATCAAAAAAATGGAATGTGCATACTGAATTGGAAGGTAAAAAATGCTGAGATAGGAATTTTTAACAGTTCTGCCTTACTAGCAGTTGTATAATGAAATTGAAGCCAATGTAATGCTTGCATCCCTAGCAAGAACTGTCAGCGTCCAACTTTTTTTTTTTTCTCATTTGAATGCCATATTGGAGAAACTCTGGATGCATTGGAGGGGGTTCACAGAAGGCCTTGGAAAAGAAATGAGGGACGCTGTGAGGATATGATTAAGGCAACAAGATAAGTGTTTTCAGCTTTTGAATCGGGGAGTCTGCAGTGTTGTTTACCAGAGGTGAGGAAAAGCCTGAGAGGTGCTGTTGCAAGTGCCATAGTTTTGGGCTGGCTTAAAGGTTGAGCTTTAAAGCACCATTTTCCTCCTGGCTAGGGGCAGTGCTTGGTTGGTTGACTGCTCCAGTGCTAACTGCATTTCTACCCTGCAGAGTTAGACATCTTGACTTTTCTTGCCCCTTTGCGAGACTGGCACAGAAACTCTGTAGTCATCGCTTTGTGTCTCCTAGTACTGCTGTGCTCAGGCTGTGGGCAAGATAAGAAGGAGATAATGAAGGGGAGCCTTAACAAAAGGCCAGAGGGACCAGGCCTGGGTGAGCAGGAATTGTGTATGTGGGGAGTAGCTTTTGGAGCTGGTATGGGATACTGAGGTGCTGTCTGGTGGGACAGATGTGTAGGATGTCTGTTGTGGATTAAAGTAGAGGTGCTTTAGATGAGAAAGCAGGGAGCTCCTTGAGGCACTTTGCAGCAATAGTGTTAAGACTGCCTGCCAAACATCCTTAGGGGAGGAGGAGTTCAGACTGCCACAGAGAAGAGGGGATCTCAGTCTAAGAGAGCTTTCAAAGGACTGATTTAAAGCATACAAATGTCAATAACATGGCTGAGAAACGTCCCAGTCCAGTAAGGCACTTAAGGCATTCATTAGCATCATACTTCCACCATCCTATTCTTCACAGTTCCTGTGCTTGAAGTTTTACTTCTTGAGTCAGGGCCAAAGAGGGCAAGGTTCTTAAGTAGCACAAAGGGAAGGGATTGATTTAGAGATCTATAAAAAGCTATAATTAAGAATTACAGAGCTTTGAGATGCAGCATTTATGCTGAATAACAGGAATAAGTAAAATAGCCTCAGCTTGTCAGGACTTTATAAATAAGTCTTTTGAGATCATTTAGCTGGCATGCTCTCTGATTTTTCTGAAGAAATCCAGATGTTGATTTAGGAACAACTTTTATTTATGGATTTGATTTTGCTGAGATTTTTGGCCTCCTCTCCTGATGGGAGGCATGATTCTGAAAGTGTGGAGATGCCAAGCGATCACCCTTCTGTGGCCTCCCCTAGCAGTGAGAGTGCTGAGCACCCTGGAGGATTGAACCCACAGATGTGTATGCTCTGGAAAGTCAACTCAAAGACAGAAACAGAATTGGACTGATGCTTAAATACATGCAATTAATAGCTTTCTTGGAGTGTGAAGAAGCAGATTGTGTAATGCTAAATGGCTGTTGCAGTCATGTCACAGACTGACTCTTAGTGGTGCAGCCACAGGGAACTCAAGTTTGAGTATTGCTGCTGAGATTGAGTCTTTGCATTGACAGTCTACTTGATCAATAATTACTGAGCAGTCATGATTTAACTGAATTGTAATATCTCTACAAAGGAGGCCTGGGATGGATTTAAGCAAATGATGTAATTATTTGATACATGATTTAATGCATACTGTTTAACTTATGTGAAAGTCAGCTTTCATTTGGCAAGGCACTATGAGACGCTTTTTGGTCCGTTGTCAGCAGAACCAGGGAGTTGCTGATGCTTTCATTTTTTCTTGGCCCTTGTTAGTTTACAGAATCAGGCCAATTACATTAAATTGACTTGTACTTGGTGCGGGTGGGTTGAACCAGTGGGTCTTGTGGAAGCTGATTCACAACTTCCTTGTGCTTCCTTTACTGATCACCATTAATGTACAAGATGTGTATTTTTCTGTGTGGTTTTCTTGGGGTTACTGCATTCTAGAACAGAGTGAGCAGAAGGTTTCCCTATGGCAGCAGTCTAGGGAGACCACAAAGGGGAACTATTTTTCTGCTGATTGCTGAATAATGTTTGGAGATTGTAAGTAACAATGTTGGATGTGGATGTTGCCCAGATGTAAGATTAGATTTCTTTTTAGTGTTGACTCTTGTGAGAAAACAGTTTTGAGGTATCTCATTATAACTTAATCAAATTTTTACCTAGGGAGACGCTGAAGGAAGCTGTGGAAATAATGTGTAAGTTAATCTCTCCAGCTGTAATACTGCACTACAGTGATTCAAATTAATGCCAACTTTCTTTTTTTTTTTTTTTTTTTTTTAATAAGGATTATCTTGGCTGTTTTAACAGGCCTTTAATGCCATGTGAACCAAACTGGTAAATATAGATATTTTAGCTTTCCTCCTTTTTATGCAAGCTTAACATCAAAATGTTTAAGACTATATGAGAACCTGGGCCATGCAAATTTGATTACTTTAGAGAAGTAGTCTTTATTTCTATACAATCTAAAATTTCAGGAAATTGTTCTCTCTGAGAAGATCAGGTATTCCCGGGCCACGTCCTAGCCTCACCTACACAACAGTACATGGTGAGCTGCATGGAAAAGGTTGTTACTTCACAGAGTACTATATTTACAGAAGCAGAAAGAAGATTTCAAAGGATAAACTGCTGGCATACTGAGAATTTAGTAAATTTTGTTTATAGGAGATTTGGAGCAGAAATTGTCTTGGTTTACTTCTTGCTGTATAGTCTCAGTACTTGAGAAATAATCAACAGGATAGTAGCATTCAGTGTTAATTCTTTAGCCTCTTATTAGGCATAGACAAGTTTTACAGCAGAAAATCATTTCTGTCTGCATTGCCTTCCAAAAATGTTCTTGCCCCACCAAATTTCTGTGGTATTGCTGGAAACCACCTGATTGCAAGTTGACTGTTTTTCTACAAAAACTTTCAACCTGTTGATAACTTCATTTTCTGTGCAGGAGGGAACATTGTGGTGCCCAGACCCAGAGGTCTGGGCAGCTTGACAAGTGTGCTAAACGTGTGGCAGACAAACAGGGCAAACCACACTGCATGCCCTAGTGTTTGAAACTGGATGTTCATACTAGACTGCTGAAATGGCAAAATTGTTGGTTAGCATATTCCACAATTTAACATGCAAAGTATTCAGTGTCTTATCATTTTCACAGTCAGAGTAATATTTTTTTTTTTTAAGTAAAGGCTTAACAAGTAAGGATTAATGGCATAACTGTAAACCATCTATTTCATTACATCTCTTTCATCATTGTGAAGCTGCTTGGGGAAGGTGGATAGAAACGTCTGTTTCTCCCATCCATCCAGGCAGCACTGACACAGAAGGAATAGTTTCCCAGTTATTCGGAGTGTAGGAGTTGAAACTGAATTTTTTACACTCATAAAGAGAGTCTGAGCAGCCTGGACAAGGAATTGGTGGGGCTGAGGCACTGTAGAGTGTCTTGGGAACATGGTACTTTCTGTTGCATAGATTCCACTGGGGGAATGTTATGGCAGCCTCTCATTCTTTGAATTAAAATTCACCATTGTGCAAGTATAGTATGTCCTGTTTTGAGAGCATTAGTTGGAGCTGAGATGTGCATAGGCCTCAGGTGAGCTGCTGCTGATCCCTTGCTGATAGTGGGGTCCAGTGATCTTAAGTATTTCTTCTTATAGCATATGTGCATTCTTTTCTCTTGCTGTCCCAAAAGTATTTGAGTGGATAAAGTCTCATTATTGAAATGACAACCTGAAACATCTGGAAATGTTGAAATCAAAATGCTATATGAATGCTAAACGAAAATGCTGTATGTGTATCTGGCCTTAGTGTTGCTCAAGTAAAACATTTCACCACCAAATCTGAAAATTGCGCTTAAAGCAACATATTTTTAGTGGCAAAGAATTTGACATGACTGTCATGACTCATGCTATGTTTTGGAAGGTTTTTTCTGAGAGTAGAAATGGTGTATTTTCTAAGTCATTCTTTGATGTGACACGTGAGTAGCCTAGGAATCTGTTTTAATAGATAGTTACAAACCTGAGTAATTAAAACTCCACTGGGAACATGCAACACACCAGTTCACAGAATTTTCTTCTAAAAGTTTAATTTGACAGCTAAGAACCCTGTTAATACTTTGAAATCTGCATTTTCTATGCTGAATTTTAAAATACTTTGACTAACAAACATGTTGAGCTTAGTTAGATTTCCATGCATTTTTAGTTATCCACAAAACCAGAGATGTTACGTAGGTGGTCTACTTACCATTTGACTTCTCCAGTTGTTGTGATGCTGCATCTGCCAATTTCTCAGCACCTAGGATAACAAGGCTTATGCAGTGATGATTTCTGTGTCCATCTCCTTTTAATTTAACTTTTGAGCTGAAGCTTATTTCAGGCAAATTTAACAGGGAGGACTGATCCTGCAGATGATTGTTTCCTATAACTGGCATAAAAACAAGCAGTGGGGTAGAGGAGAAGTAGGGAAAGACAATAGTATGAGGTTTGCTTGTCCTGATCAAACAGCAGACAATCCACATGAAAGACTAAATATTTGAATTTGTTAAGCATGGGAAAAGTTTCAGTAGGGTGAGAAAACAGCTT
This sequence comes from Nestor notabilis, assembly GCF_000696875.1. NCBI lineage: Eukaryota > Metazoa > Chordata > Aves > Psittaciformes > Psittacidae > Nestor > Nestor notabilis. The sequence goes on along the minus strand of NW_009927453.1, from coordinate 22,655 downwards.
TTACTAAAGACTGCAAGCCTGAGAGACAGACCCATTGAAAACCACACAATAGTCATTCCTCTTATGGAGGCAGAAGGAAGAACCAAGTAGTTTGTTATTCTTAAGATATGTAGAGAAGCTATTCCTGTAAGGCATACTTCCAGGCAGTTATTTCATCCTGTGAGCAGCTAATGACAAAAATGTTTCTTGCATAGGATCTAACACATATGATTCTGCGTTGAAAACTTCTGAAACTGAATTGACATCACATTTGTTAATTTTCTCTTTATATACCCCGTGCCCCAGTAGCCGCGGTTAGCAGGAAACGAACATTTAAAGACCAGAAGATTACAGTTGCCGAAGGATAAACTGGATTTGACTTCATTAGTGCACAAATGATAAGTTTGTGAGGAGTTATTATAGCATTAATCAACTTGATGGATTGGAAATATGACAGATCTGAAGCAGCGTGTAATATGAGTGCCTATTATTCTACAAATTATGTCTTCACCTACATTCATAAGGCAAGAGTCATTGCCGTACATAAAAGATGTTACACACTTTCTCCTCTTGTGGAGGCATGTGACATCCCTTCAGCAATTTCTCCCCTTTTCTTCCCCCAACGGAGTTCTGGTCTCCCTGAGCTGCATGTTCTGACCTTTCAACTAATTGAAGGCAGCCTGGGAGCTGGTACTTGAATTTAGTGTGCACCTTATGAACCTGGACCTCTCATGTAACAGTGTGTATTTAAACTTCTTGCTCCATCAGAATAAAAGTATTTCGTACTCCGAACATCTCGGAAGAAGAAGAGTGAGTAGAAATTGGGAGATATGGAAAAGATAGCGTGTGGGTATTTAATTATTTGATTTCCAGAGGATTGCACAGGCTTTGTGTTTGTGCCTCCAGTATCATTGAACATGATCTGCCTGCAGTTCTGAATGCATGCTGCAGAATACTTTTTCTAAGATATGCGTAATAAAACATGAATCATAATGTGAAGTTGATGGTTTTATAATCCAGCCTGTGGAGTGATAGCAAAATCAATTGACTTTTATCTGCTCTGCGTACAAAGAACCGAAGGCCTCACTTCAAGGCTTATGAGCATGTATCCACCTCATCCAAACATAGTCAGAATTGTGACCTCCCTCTGGAAAACATCGGGTACCAAGGGCAAGAGGGTGTTATTCACTCATTTTCTTAGAACTGCTAAAATTTTGAGTTTAAGGTGTGCTAATAATTTTCATGTGGCTGTTTGTTCTTGTTTCATTGTCTGAAGACATATACACTAGTATTACAGTACACAAGTAAACTGAATGAATGAATGCAAAGTTCTAAAACTCCTTTCCTTCCCTTAAGATAGTTGTGTGCTGCCGTCTATGAAGACTGTGGAATAACGACTTCATATAATGACTAATGAAGTTATGGTTAGCAGATACTGTTCATGAAAATGTGTGTGATCAGTAGAATGTAGAAGGGACATTTAAGCCTTTAAGGGCAAACAAGTTACAAAATACACTCTACTTTTATTTTATAGCATGGATATGGCATGGCTATAGCAGTGGTATAGTTTTGGATTCTGTGTGCCTAGAAGCCTTTTTACGTATATACATATATGTATATCTGTCTCCACAGCTGCATATAGTGCCAAGATCACACTGGAATTAGTGTTTGAATTTCTTGAAATATACCTAGCTCTCTTGTTGGAAAATGAAAACTTCACTTGACTTTTGTGTCTCTGAAATATTTCAGCCACATACTTGTGTAAAAGTAGGCCACTTGCAGTTTGAGCTGGAATTCAAGAAGTAGATGTAAATCTGACATTTCAGTCTAAAGAGTGTCAGGCAAAAAAATCAGTAGAAATGGGCACATGCGATTTGAAGTTCTCTGTACCATTTTTGGCATGTAAAACTGATGTTTTCACTGGTTGGCTGGAGTATGTATGAGATCGATGTATGTTCATGACTTAGTTACTTCTGTAAGTATCTGAGAGTCCAGCACTGTGCTATAGTAATAACATTCTTAATTTCCTCATTCTGTTTGCTCTTGCAAGACTTCAGTGGTCCTGAAGAATTGTATGTTAGATAAAATATTTTAAACAGTTAAGGCTGTAGTACTGCAGACACTATCTTAGTCTCTTTTTATTTAAAGAAGTAAATGTACTTCCACCTGAAGAATTTTTACTCCAGGGCAAAACTTTAATGGAGAAACCATTAACCATTAAAACCAATAACTGCTACAATAAAACATAAAACATTTTTTGATGACACTTAAATGTGATTAGTTGCTTTCTCATGCCCATACTAGTTTAGCTTTGATACGCTTTGTGCCTGAATGTTAGAGGCAGTGACCTTTGCAAAACTGTGTACAGTGTTACAAGCTTTACAGTTTTATGTGACTTACATAAAACCTAATACTTCATGAATATCCAGAAAGAATGAGGAAATTGTGCATTTTTTTTCTTTGAGTTCTGAGGGCAAAGACACAAAGCATGACCTTCCTGAAGCCAGTGGTGTATTTCTATTTGAACTACAGTTATTTATAGACAGTATTTCTTTAAAAAGAACCATTTATGTGATTAATGCATCAATTTTGTTTACAAATAGCTAGTTTGCATAGAACACAAGATTTGAATTGGTATTTAAAAATAAATTGTTAATCAGACATTAACAAGGAATGTAATGGAGACAAAACAGTGTAATGATGTGTTATCTTAATGCTACCATTAGCAGTAAATCAGTACTGATTATATTTTTACCTTCCCATAAATTCAAGTGGGGTATGATTGATTAAGTGCAATGGTTCTCAACTGGAAGATGTTATTGTCTTTAATTTCCATGCCTTTTTTTTTTTTTTAACAACTGCTCAACTGTTTTGAACAACTGATGATGCATTTTTTTTAAATGCATATCGACATTCCCATTTTAGGGTTGACTAGTACATCATTTAAAGCAATAGGTAGTCCCAATTGTTATGGCGAGTAAGTTTCTGACATGCCCGAGCACCTGGCTTGGTGGGTATTATATAGGACAAGTGAGGACACAACTTTAAAAGGCAGAAAGCTTCTCCATTTCCCCAAAGCATTCTTCACACTTGGCTTAGGGGTTTGTGCTTCTCTCCTCTGTGTCTTGTTCTATTCTTTCCAGAATTCTTTGTTTAGTACCTTAATAAATAGTTGCTCTTAAGAGTGGCCAGAATTGCGATGGGAATATACACAAGGATGTCTTTATGGTGGAGGTAAAATAGCTGCTTGAGAACTACAAGAGCATTCTGTAATGTAGCTTGAATTCTAGCTTTTCTTGCAATGTTAAATTCTGGGACTTGTTTTTCTGCTCCCTCTGTGAGCAGGAGAGAAGTATGGGAGAAGAGAGTGACAGTGGGATGTTTTTAGGGCAGGTAAAATCTTGCATCAGCATCTTTGCAGTTTGAGTTCCTGCTCTAGGTTCAGTTCCTGCTCATGTTCAGTTAGCATCTGCAAACATGTTGTTTGTCTTGCTTAATTAATTCCTCCTCTTTCCACAGCTGCAGAGCCTTGGCCTGAAAATGCTGCATTGTATCAGCAACTGAAGGGTGGGTACACTGTTCTTTTGCAATTAATAAATATTTTATTTTTAGAAAACACATTAAATATGCACTAAGATAATTAACTGAGAGGGAGCACAGAAACTGTAAAAGAGTCCTTTGTGTTGTTTGTCTGGTCAGGGGTTTTAGCTATGCTTGCATCTGCCAATATAAACCAGCTATTCATGGCCTATAAGGTCCTTGGTTTATTATTGACTCATTATATTGGCTGCTGTAGGCAGTGTAAAATGATGTGGTTGCAGGCACAGTTGGCAGATTTACTGCACCAATAGCTGAGGCAGCAGATTTTTGAAGTCTTGTGGTAAAGTGGGCTCTCAGTAAAAAGGAACTGTTAAAATGTATAGGCTAGGATGGTTCAGGCTCCCTTTAGCAGCTCTTCATATATCATCAGATCACATTATGGCCCCCATTTGGGGCTCAGCAGCCTGCTACAGTTGTCAGAAGACTGCAAAGTAATGAAGACTAATAGGTAGCAGCCCTAGTCTTCTAAGCATGGAATTTTTATTGCAGTGAACTTGTCATCTTTCTTTTGTGTGACAGACCTAGACACAGTGTGCGATATTAACTGCAAGGCGCTTTTATAGGTTTCTGAATACTTTTACTTTTTAGCCAGAGGAGTTATGAAGATGCAGTTTTATTTAACTTTGATTAGAAGAAGAGTAATTGGCATAAAACTCAAGCATTTGGTTTTTAGTTGTGAGCATTTTTTTACTGTACATTGAGGTAATGTATGATAAGTGCAGTTGCATTTGCGGCAGAAATACTCCTGGTGTTCTGGTGTTCCTTTTTTTTCTTTTCTTCTTTCTTTTTTTAATATTCACATCACAGGTTTTCTAGTCCAGCTGCATAATAATTATATAAGTGCTCCTTGTCTTATGCATAAGAAATGCAACCCAGAATGGCTTATGGTTACAGGTCAATGGCTAAATGGGTAGTGTTGTTTGTAATTTTTTTTTTTTCACTTGTTTTTCTTTCAACAGAGGAACAAATTTTGCTTTCTGATAATGCATCTTCCCTTGCTGTTCAGGTAAAAGGTCATCTTTTCTAAACTAAAGATGTTAATTCCATTTTTTTTTTTTAATGATTATCTAGCTAAAGTAACTGTATTTAGCTAAATGAATAATATAAGCATTATTTTTGTCAAAATCAATGACTTATTTCTTGCATCTGACGTGCTTTATGTTGTCATTGAAGTGCGAGAGCTTAAAGGACATGTGGATTTTGAAAGACCTGTGTTGGGTGCTGCTGCTTGTACTCATATTTATTGTGGTCTGTGTTTGTACAGTGTCTGTCTACATGGTTTCTATCTTTTGTCACCTGGTATGCTAATTTGTCTTGTAACATCTTGCATGATGCTTATAGTTATTAATAGTATAATGTAATAGTATAATAACCAGAAATTATTAATTCTCAAAGCTCACACTGCCCCAGACTTGAGGCATGTTTGTTTCATGCTGTGGGCATCAAATCTCTGTATGTCTCTAATAGGTTTTGCTCCATTTCATCTTGCATACAGAGTTGAGATCCAGTGTGGTTTTTAGAAATAGTCCATATAATTGACGAAGTTGCATCTTGAATTGACTTAAAAGCACCGCTGTGGCTGTGAAGTCCTCATAAACTCCATTAACCTGTTAGGTTCAGTAACCCCAAGTCTCGAGGGAATGTTTTCCCCATTAGTAGAGAGGGCCTGTCTGTCAGAAGTGGTGGTGAGCAGGATGTCTGTAAGGTTTCTGTTCTTCAAAGCAGCTTTGCTGCTGATGTGTGTAGTAGGGAGTTGATCTGTTCCCCTGCTTCTTGCTTTTTGTGTGTGGTCTGGCTCAGAGTACCTAGAGCAAGCAGTCTTTGATGGCTGTCCAGAAAGGTCATATCTCATTTAGCCAAAGTGGGACACTTGGAGGCTGTAACTGACATTACTGGTAAAAAGGTTAGAATCATCTGATCATGGTAACTACTTCCAGGATCCCAAACTTTCTTCCTTCAAGCTAGCAATCTAGGAGATACAGCTAAGAGTAAACTGTCACAGCAAAAGACCCCTTTGTCCTTTGCTGAAAACAGGAATCATCTTTGACACACCAAATAAATGGGCAATGTTTGTTTATTTGGGCAGTGTGTTTTATGTTGTGCCTCACAGTAATGCAAATAAATGTTTTTGTTGCTCACTTGATCTCAGTGTTCCTTTTTACTCCATCAACTATGTTTTTTGTGATTCTCATGAATTTTCTTACCATCTAACAATACATATAGGTGTGGTTTATATTTAAAACACACAGAAAAGAAACAACATAATTCTAAAATTTCCTTTTCTAATGCATCATTTTGCTTTACTGTTTCCAGTCCATTGTTATCCTACACGTCACTTAGATGATAAATTAACTATAACATATTAAAAATGCTTCTTTTTCTTCAATATTCTCTAGCTGGACAGCTGATAGTAGCCATGGCTATAAATATGGCTCTGGTAGATATCTGATCTTAAACTTTATAGAACAATTTTGTATTGGGGAATCATATCTATTTTGAAGAATCTACATAACGTGGTTGTGACTGCGAAAGAATAGCTATCCCTGGTGTTTTTGATCCATTTTGAAATGGTACTAGAATCTGTAGATCTGTAGTTATGTATTACTAGCTTAGTGATCATAAACCTTTAAATATACTGGTGTGTTTTGCATAAGGAAATTGCTGAGTTCCTTTAGAATTTACTTTTTATTCTGATGAGAGCCTGTTTATCTTTTTACTGGTTTTGTTTTTTGTTTGCTTCCTTCCCCCCCGCCTCCGTGGTACTAGTTTGGGGTGCATGAATATTACCAGAGCAGGAACATATCTTGTTCATCACTTGTTGAACTTCCATGTGGTGAAAATGCTCTTTTGATCAGAGGGACTGGGACTCTAAATCCTGATGCATGTGGAGTCAGCCACCATCAAATCTTTAAGAAACACAGTTTGCAAGAAGACTGTGAATGTGCTGCAGCTGGTCTTTCAGATCTTTCTCAAAATCTCATTGGAGCACCTATTCATAATACTGCTCTTCAATAGATCTCACAGGAGATATATGCAGATAGCTACATATAAAATAAAGAATAAAATCCAATGCCATACTAAGTAATTAGAGTAAAATTTGACTATTTTAAAACTGATGACTCTGCAATACAGATTGCATTTCATGTACATCTTGTCAACAGAGCAGATCAAGCAGACAGCAGAGCAAGTTAACTCTCAGTGTAGGTGTAACAGTTGTAGGCATTATGTTTGAATTAACAAGTAGTGAGAGCTGCAACACAGGAAGTTAGTTGAGACTTGCTGTTTTAATAATCATTTGACTTACGACTTCTCATTGTGCAGTGAAATCCGGACTCTTGACTATAGCTACATGTCAGGTAAGAGAGGAGAGGGCAGAGTCTTCTGAGAATTGCTGAGTAACTGTGGTAGTGCCTCAGTAGTTAAAACCTGCCAAACAGACAGCAAATAAAAAAAGAAATTCCCTCTCATCTTGTGGAATGTCTCTGCTGATTCTTGTTGGTTTTTAATTCCTTTTCTGCCCATTGTTATTGAGAAATAAATAAATTAACAATTCCTTTCTCTCTTACTGGTTCAGATTCTTTACATTCGTTAAAAATGCAGCATAACTTCAAATGAGCTAGTGCATTATCTCTGGTACTTCTTGGTGTTTGTACTCCTTGTCTGTTAACTTGAAGTAGTGTATTATACAGTCCTGTTGAAAGTGAGGCCCATTTGATCTTAGGCTGTAAAATCTCAATACTGAATGAAGTTTTATTTTCACTGCAAATGAAGTAAAATAAAATACCAATCAGTAACGATGATCCAGCTACAGGAAAGAGAACATTACGCAGAATGAAGGCTCTGTTCTTGTGACATGTTCAGCCCTTTTCCCATTAAAGTTAATGAAAACACATATACCTCCTAGGTAAAGTGACTCATGGTTAAAACCATTCTCTGCTTATTTATTGTACAGCTTCCATTATACAGCATTCTTGCTTATCAGTCTTACCATAGTAGAAAAGCCACCAAATCCCAGAAATGAATATACAACTATATTCCAATAACAAAACAACTCCATGACTTCCAGAAGAGAAAAATGGAAGCAGAGAGCCTGTCTAGGCTATTAGTGCCTGGTGCAGGTAAGTTTAGTGCCTAGGTGGAAGTGCTATGGCTGAGTAGGAGGGAGTGGGTTAATACAGCTGTGCTGTGCCAAGCCTTTTACCTCAAATGGAGCGTCTCTGTGCACTGTTCCAACTTGTCAGGAGGAGGAATGTGGATGTTGAGACTGTCTCTGTTATTACAGGTTCTTCTGAAATCTTTATACAGGTAGTCTCAGAGTCTTGCTTAAAAGGCTGTCTAAAATGTTCAGGACTGTGAAGTTCTCATCGCTGTCCTGAGGTTATAAAGCCTGTAGCTCATTATGTTAAGATATGTATTAATTGCTGGTGCAATTGATGTCCTTGTAAACGGCCTTAATATATTCCAGGAAAGTGCAGTTAGAATTGTCTGTCCTTAGTCCTGAATGACAGAAGGATGTTTGGACAATTTAAAATTGCGTTACACAGACCAACTGCTTATTTACTTCAACAAGTAATTAAATAAATATGTAAATCACACATGATTAATTGCCCTCAACAGATTTATGATTTTTTTTTTTTTTGGTGTGTATATGAATTGTGGTTTGTTTTTTTCTCTAGACAAAACATTAGCAGAAATTTGAACTTGTTGCTGGGGCTTGAACAAAGGCTTAGTACTGAAATGAAAATCTGATGATCTCTTTTTTTAAAAGAGAATAAAAGCTGGAATTCTTCATGATGAGAAATGCAGTATCAACATAATCAATCTAGCAGCATTGCACTGCAGCTGAAAACATGCTTAAATCCCAAGCCATACAGGTACTGTTTGTGAGTGAAACATCTTTCATATAGTTCTAAGATGAAATTACCCCTGAATGAATAGCATCTTCATTTATCTTCAAAACCTCTGTGCTACCAGTGAATCTACTCTTTCTGCATTCTACAACAAGAATTACATTATACCATTAAAGCAGTGTTGTACTGCAGTGTAAAATAGATTGTTTTGGAGAACGAACGTGGCTTCGCTATAAATTACGTTCACAGGTACAAAGGAATTTGTTATTTTGTTTAAAATAGTCACAAATATAATTAAGCTCTTAATTTATGTTAAACTACACATGTGGCCATTACCATAACTGGATTAGGAATTTAATCTGTCACTCAAAGAATGATACTGAACAGTTTTCATTTATAACCTTAGACACACTATTTCAGTTACAGGGTCTGCAGCTGTTTGATATGAAAACTGAATTATTCTGTAGATTTGTTCGTGGTTTTTAATTTTAAAATGTGTTCCTGCAATAAAGTAGAGAATAACTCTTTAGTTGTCATCACATATTGTCCTTTGTATGCTCATGAAATAATGTAAAAATGAAAACAGAAAATGCCTTTCACTCTTTCTTACGACAGTATTGTGTGAGCGCTTTTAGAAGTGCTGCTGAGTCAGGTATGGCTTGGAATGGCTCATTCTTTATTAAAAACTAAGCATGAATGTATCTGCTTCGAATGAAGCCTGGAGTGTGCCATCTGAAAATAGTGTTCCTTATATGGGGACATAAGTTGTGAACTATTTGAGTCTTGGCATAAGTAATTTCATTCCTGCCTCTGATCTTAGAAACTGCAATCTGGATATGATTTACATCAAGTTGTAACTAATTTTAAGTAAGTATACGTGTTTGCTCATATGTATTATTCTGAGAGGGAACTGGAGGGAAAGAGGAGAGTGTTTGTGGTGGAGCTCTGACAGGGTGATTATCTGCCCAATGTCTGTTATGTTTCCTATTGATGGTGTCCAAACAGCCCTTCCTTAGCTGGGGAGGGCAAAGAGGAAGGGAGAGCAAGAGTAAAAATGGCATCTAAAACAATTAACTGTAGGAAAAAATAGAAAACTCCTTCCTCCCTTTTCTTATTCCTTCCCACTGTATTTCATGCATAGTAATTTTCCATTCTTGTCATCATAGGAAGACACAATGGCTTCCCTTTTTTGTATTGTTTTGAGGGCAGCAGCAGCAGCAGAGAGGAGAATGTCAGTTGAGTGAGAAGAGGATGGGGAGGGTGCCATGAGTTGCCCTGTGGCTGGCTGGGATTTTTGGGCTCTGGGCTTTTGAACTGTGCTAAAACAGCACAAAGGTGATTGCTGTGATTATTTTTTTTGGTAATTGCAATCCAACATATTACCTACATTTTGAATTTGAAATTGGGTAGGCTGTAGGAAAATAAACAGACCTTAAGCTGATATTGTCCTTTAAGCAGTGCTGTTGTAAATGTACTCTTACCTCTGGCAGGAGGTGTCACCTGCCATGACTGAAGTGAATGATAGGCATATGATTTTTGATTAATTTTGTAACTAGTGTCACCTCAAAGCTTCCTATCAGCCCTTTCATATAGCTTCTGATACTTCATTTTCTCACAGCAAAACATATGAACTGGCTTGTTCTGTGCTGACTTTGAGAACAGAGTGGCTCATGCTGCTCTCTGGGAGGAGAAGGCAGGGTAGTGCAAGATGTAGTCCTGTGTGGATCAATATCTGGTAGGACAGGAAGGCACTGAAAGGCTTCTCCATGCTTTTTCTTCAGTTTGTTGTCCTTGCTCCCTGGCTCGCTCTTTCCTAGTTTATAACAGTAAATATTGGGCGGGTAGGGAAGGGCAGGCATAATTCATCTGGTGGCCCGTTTTTTTCTCCCTCTGTTTTATTTCTTCTCAAGGACTTGAAGCAACTCTCCACCTCCCTGTCTAGAGGAAGGTCTTCCATTAAAAACAAGGTGTACAGAGGCAGTACCAACATTCTAGATTTGGTGCTTTCAGTCTTGAAAAAGAGAAGTAGCATTGCTAAAAACATATTGTTCATGTTTCTGTCTTCCCTTCACAGGTGCCAGGAGAGTAGGTAATGATACAGGTAGAGAGGCTGGAAGAGCATGAGAAGGAAGACTGTTAGCCTGCAGGGAAGAGAGACCAAGAGCAAGAGTGAGAGAGAAGCTGACAGACCCTACAAAGCAGAATCTTTATTTTTAGTGCCTTTATCTGTTTCTTACATTAACCTCATCCAAAGAAAGGATGCACTTTGTTCCAGAAATAACTTACAGAAAAGTGTTTGTAGCAGACACTGTATTGAACATAAGTTACTAAACTGGACAATTTTCCAGGCGTCTGCTTCAGTCGTTGACCAGTGCTGATACTGCACAAGAGATCAAGACCCTGTTTTTAAAATGACAGAAATGCAAATAATCAGTGGAATATATGGATAAAGGAAGCACTCCTGCTGATGTCAGGGGAATAAACTTAGTTCTTCACAATCTGAGATTTCATTACCCTTGTTTTATGCTGCATTAACTAGTATGAGCCATGAAATTACTCATTCCATTTAAAAGCCTGAGCGTTTTGATGTCCTTCAGTTGTAGTGAATTCTGTATATTTACACTTGAACAAACTTTCCTTTATTTGTGTAAAGTCTATTGGGCAGTCATCTCTTGATCTTCTGTAACATGGGCAAGGGGAAATAAGAATCTTAATCCCTTTTCTTTATGAACTGATACATAGAGTTAAATCTTTTGACAGGTGTTAAGCATGAACCCACCCCCCACCCCCATTTATCCTTTCCAGCGGGAATTCAGTTCTTTCCCTGCTTAGAATTTGTTTGGAAGAGTTTTTTCAAAGTATCAATAAACATTTTCAGTGGACATCCTTACAGTTACCTTGGACTGAGGAACTTTAGATAAAGTAATGTGTACCAGTTTTACTACAGGCATGAGAGCCAATTCCCTCCCTACCCCCATTCTGAAGAACTGCAACTGCTGTAGGAATATTGCGTGAGAATTCCAGGTGCTGGCGGAGATCCAAGTTGTGGCCTACTATAGTCATCCTGTTCATTCTTTGGTAGTATGTTTATATTTCCAGAGGAGAAAGAGCAGGAAATTTAATGCTGTTCTTTGGAATGAAAAGCACCTTTGCAAGGTATGACAGGCTGTGCTCAGTTAAGTGTCTTGTTTGTAGTTTTGCTGTTACAGTCTCGCTTACCATTTTTAGGTGAATTTTCACAAGAGTTTGATTATGTGTCACTTGGAATTCAGTTGGCCCCTTTCAGTCCCATTTTAAGTAGATCAGCCAAATTTATGATGTTAACAATAATCTCTGATATACAAGAATAAGCCTGGGCCCTTGATCTTTCAGATTGCTCAGCTTTTGATGCTGTGTCTTTGAAGGCGTGTTGATGTCTTAATAAATCTCAGCAGAACTGCACTGGGGTGGTTTCAGCCTTCAATCTCTCACCCTACACTCCAAAAGCACTCAGAGGAGCTGAGCTCACTCCCTTTAGCTTATGGTTTCTCTCACAAGAAAAGTGAGGGTTTACTTGCCTGCTCAAATTATGTGTGTGAGGTACCCAAAGGGAAATGAGATGCTCTGAGCTGGAATAATCAGTGTTCCACCACATCTTTTAGTAGAGTCGGAAGCCATGGCGGTCTGATACCATCTGCACACCAAATGTGCTGGTTCCTGACATTCTACGTGAGAAGTCAAAAAGAGAACAAATTCTCCCTTGATCACTGGACTAAAACATTAAATGAGATAGACTCACAAAAATTGCTGCTTTGTCCTGTTATCTCTGTAGTATTTCTTTGATCTGTGCCAATTTCAACTGTTCTGGTAATAGTTCATGCCACTTTCTGTCAAACATCAGTTATTATCTAAAATCTAATTTGTCTAGTTTGAATGTATCAGAAAATATGATTTAGGTTTTCTGGTGGTAGATGTTTGTAAGAATGCATTGGTCAGGATCCTTGTCAATCTCTTTTTCTAAAAGAAACCATAATTTCCATAAATATGAAATGCATTCACTGTGCTCTAAAACTCAAAAACACCTGTGTTGTTAATACTGGTAATTGCCAAAGCCTGTCAGTTACATCAGTGGAAGAATATAAGTTCTCTCATAGCAATGCAAAGCTTGTTTCTTAGGCTGAGCCCTCGTGGTTTGAGAGAGTACTTTCTCCTTTTATTAGTTGACATGTATTTTTTAGGTAACTTGAAGGCTATCCAGTGGACCATTAGCTTAAGCTGAATCAAGAAATGAGTACTGGCCTACTTCTCTAGGTAATGATTAGTTCAGTGTGGATCCAATAAGGACTGAACTTCTTTCATATTGTGGAGCTTTCCTTTGTTTTCCTGCAGAACAATATGTAAGGAGCACTTAAAATTTAATAGGTCATGGTTTGGATACGAATTACAGTTCAACATATAGGTCTTCTAATTCCCTGGGCTTCTATCTTTTTAAACATGTAATAGCAGGATTTTTTTTTTTTTTTGTCGTTGTTTAATAGGGTTTATTTTATAGCATTACATGATTTTTATCTTCAACTCTTTCATTGTTCAGTTTCCTCTTGTTTTTGAATTTCATTACTATTTTACCACTCATCTTAAAGTCAATCCTAAATATAGACAAAGGCTGAAGTGGAATAGGTGTTGGAATGTTGATGCTGAAGGGAGTTCCTGGAACAGGCCTCATAAGGCTGCTGGAGAGGCAGCTCCAATGGTCAGTGTTTCTGAACCTTGCAGGAGGACTGCTGGGGTGAATGCAGAACTGGATGGATTTGCCCAGTTTTAATCTTGACTCACCCTTCAGGTTCTCAAGCTCAGTCCTGGTCTCCCATCTATGAAATGTTCGTCAGAACTGAAGATGACTATTCAAAGTTTTCCTCAGGTTTTTGGTTTGGTGTTTACTTCAGGGTCTTTACTTCTTTAATAATTTTTTTAACCTCACTGAGGGTAGAATGGCTTATTTCTAAGCTTACCAGAATCTGCGCTTTATTATACAGAGTAACGAGCATTTTTATTTAGTTAATATTTGTTCCCATATTAGAGCTCAATTCTAGTTCAACCTTCTCTCCTATTGTCATTACAAAGTGCAAAAAAGGCACATGGACACAGTGTGTTTGCATTTCTGGGATCCCAAAATGGCAACGTATTCTCAATCGTCTTTGCACTAAGCCAGAGAGGCTAA
>NW_009927453.1:0-8998 GCF_000696875.1 Nestor notabilis | reverse complement strand
TGCTGAGTGTAATAAAGGTTCATATTCCTTGGTCTGTGGATATTTACTGAGAAGAAGGAGGAAGAGAAAGGTCAGATTCAGATTTTTTGATGGGAACTTGGCTGAACTCTTTACACTGAAAAGATTTTATTTATAGTTCAGTCTGTATGCTGAGGACTGTTTTTGGTAGAAACCTTGTACTATGTAGGAGGCAATATATGATGCGATGTACAGTAGGCAATAATTTGCTGAAGCAACTCATGTAACTTCAGTGTGCTGTGCCGGTGTGTCTCATTTCTGACACGTTGATATGAAAAAGTAAAAATTGTGCTCTGATTCACTTCTTTTTGCATAACTGTGTCTCTGCACCTACAAGTTTTTCAGTTATTCATGTGTCACCTTAACTCCAGTGCAGTTCAGACTTCTGAACTTGCAGTGGGAATAGTACACGGCAGTTAAAAATTCATCTCTAGCTTAATGCAGAACCGCAGAGTTAATTTAGTACCTTACTGTGAAAGAAATTCATGTGGTAAGCCTAGACCAAATGCAGTTTCACACATTTTTGAGATGAAAGGATTAAGTAGTATGGTAGAATTTTGCTTCACTCCTCCTACCCAAAGATGAAATTCTTTGGAGCTGTTGTTTGATGCTGTTAGTTCCACTGCAGCACAGTGCTGTTGAGATGATGCTGTTAGCTACTGGTAAACCTTCAGAAGAATGAAGTCTTTCTACTTGTTGAATTAGAGTGTATATTTTTGGTGGGTTAGATTGTGTCCAGGAATGTCATAGGAGCATTTAATCTAAACCAAAGTTTATGCATTCTTGTCTCTTAACTATTTCTAAAGAAGTTGCATACGAAGCCCCAGTTTGGGGCTAGGTCTGCAGAGCCAGCAGGCAGAAGAAGAGATGTAGGACTGAGACAGACCAATTCCTTAAATTCCCATTTAAAAATTAGTCTTTTGGGTATTCTTACAGTTTGCATGGACTTTGAAATGCTAAGACAGAAAGAGCCTCAATTTTTGATGGACTCTGATGGACTCACAGACTTAGAATGTGTGGTGGTATCAAATCTGGCCAGTGCCTTCTATTTTCTTTAGGTGATAGTTGCACCTTTAAGCAGTAATAAACATTCTAGTTGGGGTGAAGCATACTAGAGACCAATTTATTGGTAAATAGTGCAGAACCTGCAATATTTGGCTTATGTCGACCATGACTAGTACCCTCTCTCCATATGGGTGTCTATATGTTTCTCTGTCTGCATGTATATGTAAAGTAATTGGCACTTTAAAGTTAGGCTGAGGAAATAAAAAGATGTAGAAACCCAGCTTTCTGGGGGATTTTGCAGAGCCTCCACAGTTCTGAGGTGGCCTCAGCCACCTCAGCTGTCATCAATGTCTTGTGTAGCAGCTTGTCATCCGAGTTCCTTGCTTTAAATTGGGATTTGGATTTGAGTTAGGTCATTTAAATCTGCAAGAGCCAAATATTGTAAAGCACGGTGCAGTTCTTGGATTTGGTTGGAAAAGGACCAAAGCTTTTGGCTTTTTTCTCCAGATTGGGTTGAGGTTTGAAATAAAGGACTTGGAGAGCAGGATTGAGGCGAGGGCTGTTTGGGTTATTTTTGTTTGTTCGATGGGTACTACAGAAGCCCCAGAGTTAGGAACATGGCTGATATCAGTGTTAGTTCTTGCCTTATGATCTCATTTAGTGCAGAGGTAATCAGTCTCAAGGTTAAGGTTTAGGTTACTTTGATGTCTCTGATTAGGGTCTGACCATCTAAAACTGTGCGTGAAATTTACTGCCAGGTCCTGCAATCAGAAGAGCCAGGAGGAAGCTCATGTAGAAAGTGCTGTGTTACAGCAGCATTTTTCTTCATGGTGGTAGCCTTCTTGGTTTAGACTTTTTTTGCCTCAAGCCACTGTGGATAAACAAGTATAATTTTGGAATCTGGAATTGTGACCTGTGTAATTGTAAAGAAAAGAATAATTGCTAGGACTTAGCCAAGTTGTGAGAGACTCTAGAAATTAAGAGGTTCCTTATTTGTCATGTTCTGTCCAAATTACAAGTATTTTTCTTGATATTTTGGTATTCAACAGAAATATACCAAGGATTTTGTGCTAGTGGCAGGTGCTGACAAAAATTGGTATCCTACTGAGAATGCTTTGAATCTAAGGTTGCAGTTAGAAAGAAACAGTAAATTGATCACCTCCACTCGCTCTGATTCACATAAATTAAAGATAATAAATACTTCCTCCCAAAGCAGACTTGTGCTCTGACAGTAGAGCACATAGGGCAAAACCTCTGTTAGCTGTT
The DNA here is from genome assembly GCF_000696875.1 of Nestor notabilis. Taxonomy (NCBI): domain Eukaryota; kingdom Metazoa; phylum Chordata; class Aves; order Psittaciformes; family Psittacidae; genus Nestor; species Nestor notabilis. The sequence goes on along the minus strand of NW_009927453.1, from coordinate 6,709 downwards.
GCAAATATAGTCATAGAATGGTTTGGGTTGGAAGGGACCTTAAAGCTCATCTAGTTCCAACCCTCCTGCCATGGGCAGGGATACCTTCCGCTAGACCAGGTTGCTCAAAGCCCCATCCCAACCTTCCAGGAGTGGGGCATCCACAACTTCTCTGGGCAGCGTGTTCCAGTGCCTCTTCTCCCTCACAGTAAAAAGTTTTTTCCTCATGTCTAAATCTACCCTCTTCTAGTTTAAAGCTATTACCCTTTGTCCTATCATGTAATGTTGGATGGTGCTATATGTGTTTGCTGTTGCAGAACATGAACTTTGTTAGCCAGCTTTAGCCAGAAGAAATAAGTATTATGCTTTTCAGGAGGGTCAAAATATCACTTGATTTTATACCACCACAGCATCTAATTGTGTCTGTCAGATACTGTTCCTTTGCTCATCTTGAAAAAACCAGTAAAAATAGATGAAATTTCATCAGAATAATTCCACTCAATGACTGGATGAGAAACAGTGGTCTCAGGAAGTTAAAAATCCCTTGTTTTTCTTTTACCTACCCTTTTTTCTTTCTAAAAGTAGTATGCAAGGATCTATACTACCTAAGTGTGTGCTAAGAACTAGCTAAAACATAGCCAAATGTATTGAGAACACATTTGTTTGACACTAGTGTATTAATGCTTTTTAAATGCGACTCTTTGTTTCCAGGCCTTTTTGCAAATGTGCAATCTGCCAATCCGGGTGGTTTGCAGGGCAAATGCCGAGTACATGTCCCCATCTGGTAAGTGTGGCCTTCATTTAGATTACTACATTATACCACCATTTAGATACCATGGCAACTATGCCTTGTCTTGATGATAACAGTTGGTCAGTGCTACGGTGTGTGGGTTGCCTTCCCCCCTCCTCTCCAGTGCAGTTTCTCCTCTGCAAACAATTAAAACAGTCAAATGCAAAGTAGCGCTGGCACAATGTGTAACCGCGCTTGTGGATGCGGTACCTATATAGAATGCTCAGACAGTGCAAATGCCTGGTGGAAACCTCTCAAATGCCTGAGAGTGGTTGAATTCTGAAGCAGAAAGACACATGTTTCCAAAAGTGGCTTTATTCTGCATTCAGGGAATATTCCAGTAAATGCTGTTATGTTTTCCCATTGCTGGGGTGAGACAACACTACAGAAAGATGATACTTTTCTACCCTCTCTGGGAGATGATTGCCAGGATGTTGATACAGGAGAACAGGTAAAGGGTGCATAAGGGTGATAGGCAATTTTAAATCACCCTCTGATCCCTGAAACTCTGGAAGAAATCCAAACCCACCAACAAGAAATTATTAGAAAGGTGGAGAGTGACTGGTTGCCTAAAAACATCAGAGGCTGGCTTCAGAAGGTTGCCTGAAAATCAGAGACAGTTGCTGAATGCAGGGCAAAGTCTGTCAATCCTTGCCCTCTGTCCTGGATTTTTGTTGTGTGAGAGAGGTATTTATTTACCTGGTACCTGGCCTTGGCTGATGACTGTCACGTGGAAGTGCCTATCAGTATGTGTCTTCCAGCTGCATGGGTTCTGTTGCTGCTGCTGCTGTTTTGGTCAAAGCAGTGGAATTATTATTCTAAATAAAATAAACTTATAAAGTGCTATTTATAAAAAACCCAAGTTGCTTGGCAGCAGTGAAAAACTGGCAAAATATGGAGGTATGTAAATTATTTGTTAGTAAATAAAGGTAGCTTTGAAATGCTGAATCCATGCACAGAGGAGCGTCTTGTGTGCACAGAGGAGTGTCTTGCATGTGCAGAAGGACTGGTGACAGTTACATGCTCTTGTTTCTCTGCCACTTGCACTCTTGTCGACACTTGCTGGTATCTGATGTAATTTGGGTCTGAACACTTCCTTCGTCTGCTGAAAACAAGGAGCACAAGAGGGAAAATGATGCTGCTTCAAGTTTAAATGTAGGTAGAAATGTGTTCTTTTTGCCCTTATTCCCTCAGTCATTATTTGTATTCACTTGCCCCGTTTCCTTTCTTTATATTGGTCTTTTAATGATAATTCAGACAAGGTTTTAATCTGTTCCCTTCTCCCTCTCCACTACCCTACCTCACAGCAGAAGCAGGCAAAGATCTGCATCTCATCGTTTTGGGGGAAGGTTATTTATCTCACAGTCATTGTAATGACAAAACCCATTCTGAGGGATTCAAGAGTATAATACCAAGGATTGTCTTGGTGTGTGAAGCACAATCTGATTTAAAACACTGAATTCTGCAGAGGTCTGTGTTTCATTCCCCAACATGCATCGTGTGGATGCAGATGAAGCCTTTGTTGGTGTGATGCACTTCATTTATTGCCCTTAGGCTGATTGAGCCAGTGAGAAGTGAATCTCATGGTTAAGACCATGACTGAATCTGCTATTAGCATGAACAGTGTTTGAGCTAGGCCGAACAGTAAGTTGTGTTTCTGTCAAGAGTGAATGTATTGCTAATAACATATTGCGAGTCAGGCAGGTGCTGATCTTGGTCTTGGGCTGTCTGTTGAGAGCAGAGTTTGCCCACAGTGAGAGGTGGGAAGGTAAAAGGCTGCTGTGCCCCACAGCACTGTGTGCTCATTTACTGCCTTTGGGCTTGAGGATGTTTTCAGTAATACAAAACATCCAGCATTTTATGGATTATTTCAATCACATAAATAAACCTAAAAGATTTAGTCTTAAATATAAGGTTGATGTTTATCAGTTGCACTTGGATGAAGATTTGCAGGACAGGCAACCTGGTTAGGGTGGATTGGAGCAGGAGCCCTCAGCTTCACACCCTGAGAACTGGGAAAAGGGGTATGAGGCAACTTCTGTCATGCTTCCGGGCTTGCTGTGTGTAACAGGGCTCTCTCTTGTATCTCTGCTTGCCTTAAAGCTTTAGCTCAGTTCTGTATGTAGGGAAGGTTACCAGGCAGTGAAGGTGGTGTGTGCAGACTTGGGAGCCCTTTGCACTCTGCCTGACAAGTTCCATCAGTGACACAATCATTTCCCAGTCTCCTTTTGAGGATTGGCCACTTTAGCCCTGCTCCATGTTGGACCCTGAGGGCTCAGCTTCATAGTCTGAATGTTGAGCCTTACTAGGATTAAGTTTAACCCCATTTTGCTTCCATGATGATGAAGCAGCTCCTTCCCCCTCCCAGCTCCCCATATTGTGAAGCTGTGGGTCTCATACTGAGAACCTCTTCCTGGCCCCAGGACCATAGGGCTCGAAAATGCCAGCTCGCAATTGGAGAGTGAAGACTAGGGCAGCCAGTAGGAGCCAGCTGGCCCAGTTGTTGGAAATCTGAAGGACTGGAGGAGGGAGAGTCAAGACCCTGCCTTGCTGAGTGTGCATTTGCGCTTCCCCCTGCTTGCATTCCTGGGCACAGTGCCATATCTCCCGTCATCCTTTCAGCAGCCTTTTCCCCTCCAGTGGGTTAGAAGGGAGGGTGGGAACATGTGTCGTAAAACTAGCCAAAGGCTCTGTCTGCTTTCCTGGGATTTCCCAGCTGTACTTCAGAGAAACATTGAATTAAGTCTTTCCAGCAAAGCAAAATCCATTATTAAAATACAAGTCGATAGATCTCACTCAATAACTTTGAAATACACAACTGCAAGTATTGCGTGTAGAAGAGGCTTAGAGGAGGATGTTTGTTATTACAAATGTTCTCTGGATGAGCTATGTATGTTAGAGCTTTGCTTGTGCTCATTTGAAAGAAACAAAACCCTGCTGATGTTCAGGGGTACCTGCAATATTTAATTGCTTTGAAAATTGTAAATGATGTTTTACAGGTATAAAAGGCTCTTACTAAAATACATTTCTCATTTTACAGGCAAAGTACCCTTTATTCATGTGGGAAATCAAGTAGTATCTGAACTTGGGCCCATAGTCCAGTTTGTAAAAGCCAAGGTAATATTACATGGTTTTTGTCAATTAGTGAATAGCATGTTAATCCTATTTAGCATTGTGCTGATTTGGTGGTCTCTTCTGTAATGTTACTTAAAAGAAAGATATACTGGAACAGGAGTTTGTTGACGTGGAAATGTTTTTCTTTGTCATTTACTCAAATTCTGGAAGTAAATTCTATGCAGCATAGCTGCATACCAGTTCTAGTCTCTGGGACTCTTCTGTCCCTGGGTCTTGGAGCTCTTAAACCCAGAACTGGCTGGTTTAAATCCTGAAGTATCAGATACTGTCCAAATTTGCCTTTGCTTCCCCCTGCTAACCCTCCCCTATATTTTAAAAACTACTCTTATCTTCACTGAGCAGTTGGGAAAGCCGTATCACAGATGTAAGTTTGTGTTTACTTCTTGCCGCAGATGCACCCTAACCAGGAGGCTGTGTGCTCAAACTGTTTTCATCTACAACTGACGATAGGCTGTATTTCTTGCAGATTAGCTATGTTATGATAATTTCTTTTTAATTCTTAAGGATACTGTATGTAAAAATAGCATATGTAATTTGTTACTGAACTATGTAAGAGATCAGGATCTGAGCCAAAGCTCATTGACTTCAGAGGTCCTTGGGTCAGGCATTGCTAAATATTCCTATATCCTTTCTTCCGTGTGTCTTTTTTTTTTCCTCTTTTCCCCATTAGGGCCATTCTCTCAGTGATGGGTTGGATGAAGTCCAAAAAGCCGAGATGAAAGCCTACATGGAATTAGTCAATAATATGCTCTTGACAGCAGAGGTACAGCAAACCATAGGAACTCCACAGGCTTACATAAGTAACTGTAGGCAAGAAAGCTTTAGGATCTTTCCCTATATTGGAAATACTGCTTGTTCTTAGATTAGGTTGTTAACTTTTGAGGTGAAAAGAGGCAGGAATAAATTCTCTTTGCCCTATGGATTGCTTGCTGAATGAAATGTTCCTGTAGACACAAGCCAAGTGTATGATCCCCTCACCCAACTGAAGTGTGTCATGTAGCAGAAGTAATCAGCTGGAAAATGTCAGTGGTCCCTGGGAACCCACCCAACCCACAGCTGGCCAGGCATCCTGCTATCACCTTCCACAGTGTACATGCTCACATGCCTGGTGGGAAGCTGGTTTCGTGTCCATGGCCAATTAACATGATGCAGTCCCAGCATGGGAACAGTGTTAGAAATGCTGGGAACCTGCAGGTGGCTGAGGAGCTGGTAACCTGTACGCTGAGTTGCGTGCAGCTTGGATAGTGGGAATGGGCCTATGGTTCCAGTTTGGATCTGGTACTGGTAAAGTAAGGACTAAGAACTGGGCTTTTCTCTTCAAGTTTTAATTTCTTTTCTACATTCAGAGGTCTAACTAAGAGTGAAATGGAAATTTAATATAGAAAAGAAAATTCTAGTCATGAGAAATGATTGTTTCTGTATTCTCCGTTATTAAGAAGTCATAGTAAGTGTTCTTTCCGTTCCTAGCTCTATCTCCAGTGGTGTGATGATGTTACAGTAGAGGAGGTGAGTGGTTCTGCAGCATTTATCATAATTAAAATTTAATGAGAAAACACTTTTGCTCACAATTGCAAGTCCCTACTCATAAATGAAACATTGAGGTTTATACCAGTAATGATACAGTCTTTTCACTTTAATTTCGCTTGCATATACATTTTAGGGAAGTTGTGTCATTACTGGAGGTAGCCAACTGCATAATAGATAGGGGTTTTGTATACATTTCTGAAGTAATAGTTTTAAAGGGTTGTGTTCTAAATTCTGTGCAAATAATTACAGCATATCACACAGCTCCCTCTCTGATGGAAATATTTGAACATTAGCTATTTTGTACTTAGAGATATCTGTATTTTCTCGTATGATAACACAGTACCTCTCTGTTTCTAAATGAAGATTACTCACCCGAGGTATGGCTCCCCTTACCCGTGGCCTCTTAACCGCATTTTGTCGTATCAGAAGCAATGGGAGGTAAGGCGAAAGATGAAAGCCATTGGATGGGCTGGGAAGACGCTTCAACAGGTCAGTATGAAAAGTGAAGCTTATTTCTTTACTATGTTTTCTTTTTTCTTTCTTTCTTTGCCTTTTTTTTTTTTTAAAGGCTTTGGAGAGTAGCACTTTCTTGAAACAGGTGTAAAAATATATTCTGTACTTAAAACATTATCTGGAATCAGGTATTTGCCTTTAGCAGCAATAAATCTTAAATTATGTGCAACCCAGTGGGGTGGGAAGAAGGATGTTTTACCACAAGCGTACATCTCTGGTGATGTTACTTTTTTAGGCCATAGTTTGGAAATAGGTTGTAAGTTACAGCCCCCACTTCCTGTATGATATTAATAGGCACACTTTGAAGGACTGCAGCTTCCCTTGTTAGAGGTCTAAAAAAAAAAACCCTCCACAAAGCAGTTTTGAGGTGTAAGTTAGTACCTTTCATTAATGTATGTTGTAAATGTTATGGGAAGCACTTAATCAGAATTGCCTTACATCGAATGTTAGATTAAGTAACACTTAGCTCCCTGCCTACTGTATGAGTTTGACTGACTTTAACAGCTTTTGATGTTACAACATTGTCTGTTCCTTGTTCCCACCATCAGTGCAAATAGAATAAGGAGGTTATTTTTGCAGTGTTGGTATTTCCTGACAATACAGATCTTTTCTCTTTTGTGTTTTGATAGGTGCTTGAAGATGTAGATCAGTGTTGTCAGGCTCTCTCCCAGCGACTAGGAACACAACCGTATTTCTTCAATAAGCAGTAAGTTACTATTTACTGAAACATTGCATCCAGGAATGTTTCTATTATATATATAAAAA
>NW_009927452.1:285-7897 GCF_000696875.1 Nestor notabilis | reverse complement strand
GGGCTGCAGGGTGGGAAAACGAAGACTTAACGACGAGGATCGGTAATACCGTTAACAGAGCAGCGAGAACCCGACTGGATTTACAGGTAACAGCTACAGAGATACAGTGTCTCCTTGGACACCCCATTCTCAACTAAACCAATTGGCCTATAAACAGTAAATCACTGAAAAAAGGAACTTTACCGTAGTGTACGATGCGTCACCCCCTTGGGTTTCAGCTCATCTAGGTTTGACTGCAACAGGAGCATATCCATTCCAGGCCTCTGCCGCCAGGGAGCATTTAACGTTGTTAGACAGAGCAGTGAAATAGAAAGCTCCAAATCCACGCCCGAGGCCGTTTGTGGGAGCACAAGAGTGGAGTGGTACAGCCAGCACCCACCTCATCGCCTGCGTGAGCGCAGCACCGGGAAACAAGCAGTGGTCACTGTGAAGGTGTGGTAATTACCACTGCTCTGGAACTAGCTGTACGCTAAAAACATAAAACCACTGGAGTTCCCTCACCTTGAAGACCAGTGGAGTTAGGAGATCATTTGGAACTATGAAAATAGGCTGAACGTTTCAGATGTATTCACATGTTCCTCAGTGTTGACGCTTAATAGAATACTTCAGTTGGCAGAGACCTACAATGATCTAGTCCAGCTGCCTGACCACTTCAGGATTCTTTTTCCTTTAATTGCTAACACACCTTTAAACATTTGTCCCGTTCCAATTTCTAAGTTTTTAGGCAGGTAAATCAGAGGTACGGATTTCTGTACGTTACCACAGGTCTTATTCACTCAAGTTCAGCAGAAAGGGCAGCAGATGAAAAATAAGCTTCTAATGACTTAAATTATTATTTTCCTGTCAGACTCCTAGAGGAAAGTAGCTGTAAAGAAAACAGAAACTGTATTCAGTGAGGAACAGTAATTTTATTTAGATCTACTTCATGCGTAAGCATGATAAAACCCCAATTGAACTTTGGCAAGTATCACAACAAAAAAACCAAGCAGCCTATACAGAACAGTGAAAATGCCAAGGATATGGGTTCTCCACAGCTTCACTGCAGAGCGGAGGGATTTAGAAGCCTCACTTTGGCTACATCATTTATAACCATATAATTAAATAAAGGTAGTCTTCCACTATCACTTCTTGACTTCTCCAAGATCTTCAATGCTATCATCATCCACCTGGGGAAAAAAAGGCCAAAACACAGCATATTAAGTATGTTTTCTTCTTAGCTGTCTCACCAGATATCCACCACTGTACATGTAATGAAGTGTGGGAGAAGCATACAGCACCGTCAGAGATTCCCTGCTCTAAGTTCTACATGAGTGACATGGTTATAGGACACAGCTGAGCCTCTGGAGCTCGGAATAAGGACAGGCCTAGAGAGTTATTTCAGAAAGAAGTCCTCCACTCAGGAAATACCACAACAAGGGAGGGTCAAAGCACACACTTGTGACTGCAGCAGCACAACCAAACGTCTCAACCATCAACATTTCAGTCCAACCCCAAATTAATCTGCTGAAGCACAAGTGTGTGCGGGTTTGTTTGGTTTAATTCTGGACTATTTTAAGAGACTTTTAAAAATAGGGTGGCAATTTAAGAGTACTGAGGCATTAACCATTAACAAACTGTCACAAAGAAGCCACAGATACTAACAGCTGGACTTACTCCGACATGCCTTTCTCACTGTCCTATCTAGAGTAACAGCACTACATACAGAGGGATCTACTGCTTCTTGGACAATGGAAGCAACATTTAACTTCAAGTTTAATCACTCCTTAACCTAATAATTCATAGGTGGGAATGCAACTCTTTGATTTTTGCACACTGATCTGTGCTGCCAAAGATTAAACCCTTTTTCAAAACCATTGGCAAATCAGAGGCTATTGTGGAAAACTGGAGTTCTGACAGAAGAAAGCGTTGTTACCTCAGGCCACTTCTCCTGGATTACATCAATAATGTCATCTGTAAAATCGCCCTGAATGATGATTTCATCTTCTCCTGTTACTGAGGCACCGCAGGAAAATTTCTGAGCAAAAAACCTCTGTGCTTCCTTAAGATCAATTTCTGTTGATGGGAAAATGGACAGTTTAAGCACAGTCACTGTCATAAAGGGATTTTTCTCACGTTTAAAATCAGAATCTTGTTTTCACTGTTGAAAAACTAGTGGCAGTTTACAGATAAAGCTTTGCTACATTGAAAGCAAAAGTCTGTTGTTGACATACAAACAACTGAGTCCACAAATCTAGTAAACTATTCAAGGTAAAGAATGCTGAATGCCCTGTGCACATTCTGTTTAGGCAGGTCGAGGCCGTGTGCACTCACCAGGAAAGCACACACAGAACTCTTTAAAAAGCACCTCCAGTTCTGAGTAACCTCATAGTTATTGAACACACTTTTCCCCCAGAAATGCTTCAGTATGTTCTTTTCAGAAGCACGCCCCAGTGATTTCTGAGCTTGGGTTCCAGCACAAAGAGACATTCCCAGTTCACATCAAGCCACTGTATGTTGCTGATCCCTCAAGAAAATTGATACCCTCATGCAGGAAATATGTAACGTGTCTTGTTAACACAACCAAGCTTAAAACTTACTTTTTTAATAGAATTTGTGATCAATGTGTGAAATAAGATGTTGTTATGTTGTAAGATGTTGGTGTTCCAAGTGGCTGTTGCGTTAAACAACATCAAAACAAGTTAAACACCCCATACACCTATGTGTTTGAAAACACCACGGAAATCAGGACTTTAATAATTTATCCCTGAGAGAAGTTAGTGCACCTTTGGAACTGCTAAAAGTACCCTGGCACTGAGATGGAAGCGGATTGCCCAATGTAATACAATCAGAAGAAATGATGTTAAAGGCAAGCACATCTCAACCCAACCAAAACCATGCTGCAGAAGTCAACTCACCAAACGTTGCAAGGCCACATACTCTCGTGACATATTTTTTCTTTGCTCTAGGAATTTTAGCTATCGTAACTTTCTGTGGCACAGTCTTCTTCTTCTGTTTTATCTGACCCCTTCCACCTTTAAAACAGAGTATAAGGTTACATGATGTCATACTTCATTAAAGAAAAAGGCATGCAAGATCAGATGTCATCCCTATAAACAAAGACATTATTTCCCCATCCATGTTGGTATTTTGCACACTGTCTCACATTAAGGATTTTTTTATTATCATTTAAGAAAGAACCCATGTCAAAGCTCAGTATTATAAGAAATGACAATAAATGCACGAAAAATGTGCATTCAAATACAGCTTGCACAACAGAACCCCACTGCAAGTACTGAAAGAGGAGATTTCTCTGCACTTTAGTAATCTTTGCATTTGGTCTAACATTTAACCCCTCTCTTAGGAATTGTTCTTTGGTTGTAATCCAAGGAAGAAATGGTTACTTTAATGTTTTTAATGAGTTTAACATCCCTAGGGCTTGTGTCCAAGGCAAAGCAACTTACTCATGTCCATCTACATGAGGATGTGCCTACTTAGGCTGCTGGATTAAACAGCAGATACCTGTGCAGGACTCCAGTATGAGCCATGTATTTATATACGAGCTACCAGAAAACAGCCTGCCTCTGAATCAGAAGACAGCTACAGCAGTTGACTGCCAAAATTCCACATGATATAACATCTTTCTTACTGTTTCTAGGCCAACCTGAGGGAACATTTCACATTATCAGGGGCTTATTAGTCTGAGTAAAGCATGCAAAAGATCTGTTCCACTCCTTAGGATTCTTAAGTCAGATTAAGATCTCTTAACTTTGTATACACTCTTCAGGTTCCTCCAGGGTAACAGAACTTTCATGTCCTTGAGCCTTCTCAGCATGAAAACATAAAGAATCTACAAGCAAACTAACCCCTTGTGACTACTTCCTAGAATCTAAACACTGTTACTTTAGAATCAAAAAGTGGATGGAAAACTAATCACACCACCCCCCCACACTATGTTAATGTGGAAGAAAATGTCCTGAAGGCTCTGGGAAAAGCATCCAAGCTACAGAACATAAATCACTGTTGTCACCACACACAGCTTACAGACAAAATCAACATAACTGGTTACCAAGTCCCCAAAATAAAACATCTGCAGTGAGATGTAGCTTTAAATCTGAACCTTACTGGGCTATTAACTGTAATTTAAGGAGCACTACAGACACAACTGACATGCCACAGATAAATGCATACTAACAACCTCAGCATTTGGATTTAGAGTGGAAAGTATGTTAATTAATTGAACAGAAAGAACTCCAATGATAAAAGATAAATGTGTATTTAAATTGTTTCATGTGTTTTATATCTTCCAAAGTTGGGTTTTGAAAATGTCTTTCATTAGTCTTGCTGGGAAGAGACACAGCTGTTAACAGAGACATAGGTGGTAGTATTAAAAGCATAAAACCAAATCCTGTTATGTGAATACAAAGGAGAGGTGGAAGGAAAAAAGGCAAAGGCAGCGTCATGAGGCATGAATAAAGGAAAGCAATCTTTGTTGTACTCTGTCAGCAACCTATAAACTGCTGTTAAATGGAGCAGAAACAAGTATTCTGGGAGGCACGCCAGCTGATTTTAGGTTGAGAAGAATTACTCCCTGAGTAAGTGCAAAAGAACAATGAGACACATGATGCAAGTCGTCTTTCACTTGCTGTTACTCTTATCCACTTCTCCCATCAGCATCTATCACCTAACTCTGCTACCACTGGAAGAAAGATATTCAGTCTCTTCTGTGCAGTCAAAGTGTAGCTAGCAATCAAAATATAAGGAATCCGTGCCAGAGTCCAGACCAGCGAGAAAGGGATGCCCCAAACTGCTTATAAGTCAGTACCACAATCAACTATTTAGACCTTGCCTCTCTTCTGCTTCTTCTTCTCTTCTTCTTCCCCCGCGGTTCCTTGGCCTTCTCCAACCCCAGTTTCCTGTTTAGGGGAATTTTCTGCAATGCATCAGAAAGAAGCAGGGAGAAGAAAGAGATCAGAGTTAGGGGTCAGACCCACCACAGCCTTACACAACAGTTACAGTAATATTTTGCTAAATCCTTGAACTCTTTGCTGAAGTGCAGCAGCCCCTTGACTGATGTGTTACACCTTCATTATAGTACTTTATGCACATTAGACTTCAGAAAAGCTCAAAATACAGTTTCAATACAGTCTCTTCACATCATTTCCACAGAGAGACAGAAGTTATTTACAGTGTTAATATTGAAATTCCAAATGCAAATCAACAAGTTCCCTGTTATTCATGACCTTTCCTCCAGCCATCCACAGCAGACGGGACAGACATAAAACTTTGATGGGAAACAAGGGCATGGATGACTAGTTACAAGAGGAACCTTAAGAAAGCTCAAGCATTACTACTGAAATCACACACTGTTTATTCACTGTTCTGTGACATTATCAAACACATTTTTACAGCATCCAAAAGCATGGTAGACTCCTAAGAAAATTATTAACTTTCATACTTGATACAGTGGGAAAAGGGAAGAGATGAGAATTGCCCAGAGATTTCCCAATATATCTAAGGGTACAGATCAGAAGATTCTTACCTACTGTGAGTTTTGCAAACTCATCTGGAAAATTCTTCTCTAACCATTGTCTGCACTTAGTCACATCGGGCATGTACTCGCAGTACTGGAGAAGAAAGGTCACATGAATGCTGCTAGCAGAATAACTACAAAATACATCACAAATACACCCAAGTACACTGGCTATTCAGACGACTGAATACAAACACTCTACTAGCACACAGGAAACCTCATGTCACCCTAAAGATGACACTGGCTGAAGCACAGAACTGCCACAACTAAGAAAAGGCAGAAAAGATCAGAAAGAATCATCATTCTCAGAAATCATAAGACACAAAGAAGAAGCCTGGACAACAAAAAAGTTAACTCACCTCTGTTGGCAATGAACAGACTGGAGAGAGAAGGGAGAAAGAAAGAGATTACAAAAAAATCCTCCACTTACAGTCTTAGCATTAAATTCAAAAAAGGCACTTTAAGGTTAGGGGTGACTTCTTCTTATGTCTTACTTCTGGTTATAACCACTCAAATACATTACTTTATTGATACCACTCCGTATTTTAAGTTTCCTCTCATTAGGCATTTGCTCACAGACTCTGCATTAGGATAGAACTACCACAGCAAGAACAACCAGTCAATGAGGGAAGGGAAGGAGATGGCTACAGCTTTGGGAAAAGCTACAGAAAGAAACACCAGTTCTACCAGAGCCAAACAATATAACTAATAGATTACAACAAGATTTGGTTGGCTTTCCTTTTTCCAAGAGCTGTCAGTGTCCAGAAGAGGGGCTCAACCCGAACCAACCCTCCAGATCTTCACCCACCACAGAGATTCTTTCCTAACCCCCTGCAATTGCATTCAAGCCCAAAGGAACATAACATCCTTATCTAAAAAACCATGCCTGTCAAAATTATTTACTTCCCTTTAAATTTCATCCACTGCGACAATTACTTTCATGAACTCTTAACTTTATTTCTTACTTCATACTAATGCTTAAAGGTGTTTTCTGTGCTTAAGGCTTTACTGGCTTTTGGCAGGAAGAGATCACTGCTCGACAGTTCACAATCTGAGCACAACTCACGCTTCTTTTACACACAGAAAGCTGTTAGTACCCTCCGTCTCTCAGAGGAAGACCCCAAAACTGCTGAAAGATGATGAGAAAGCTCAAGCTGGACATAGTCTAGCTTCTCAATAAAAGCCGACCAAAAGATCTGATCCTTTCATTGTTTCTGCCAGGCTGCCCTCACAAACAGCACATTGTAAGAATCATGGACAACTGCCCTTTGAGCACTTGCCTCCACAGTAGAGAACCCGAAGGGGATAGTCGCCATCTGACCTGGCACCGCTTCTTACATCTCCTCTGCAGTCAGGGACCACGGGCTCAGCTACATCTGTGGCCATGTCACACGCCTGGAGGTCAGAGAACAAATAAAGCAGGACCTAAGTTCTGGGTTAGTTATTCAACTCAAGAAGAACCCCAAAGACCGACGAATCCCAGAGAAAACAGGTACAATACCCAAAAGAGAGCAGGGAGGAAAAAATAGGAGTCAAGAAATAATGAAAAACTATGGGAAATGGCTGCAAAAGATATCAAGCAGCATGGAATTGTAGCATATAAAGAGGAAAAAACCCCAAGTGCCACAAAACACAGTGTGAAATGAAGAAATATCTGCAAGAACACCATATGGAATTATAGAACACACTGGGTTAAGCAATTTGTGAAGTATCATGTTAAATCGGTAGCACATGAACAGCAGGGACACTGGGGGAGTGGGGAAGCTACTGCTAGTACACTAGCAAAGAAAATGGCTCATTTAAATCTTTGCTTGAAGAGTTACAATCTGATCCTAAGATATTGGCAAAAAAAATACCCCAAACACCATAAAATAAGCAGGTAAAACTCAACCAGCTGATGTATTTAACAGTGGTTTGCATGCACACATTTTCAGGCAAGGGGTTTAGAAGATAGAGACCAACAAGAAAGGGGTTTGCAATGCGTAAGTGCCCCAGGATCACTGGAGCAAGCAGGATGTATGTGTGGAAGCCTCAGAGCCAGGCTGCTGCACAAGCTGTGTCTGGGCAGCGAAAAGACTTGAGGGGAAATGCCAGAGGTGGGGG
>NW_009927452.1:0-275 GCF_000696875.1 Nestor notabilis | reverse complement strand
AAAGGCGGCAGACGGTCGTAGTAAGGAGAAGGATGCTGGGAGGACCCATGCAGATCCCAAATGGGGGATGGAGGGTGACAGGGGGTAAAAGCGAGGGGAGGTCGGGGAGAAGGGGAAGGGTGCTGGTGTACCAGCGGGGTGGGGGCAGAGCTCAGGGAAAGGCGAGTGCCTGAGGAGGAAGGACGCTGAGGTACAAGAGACGAGAGGGCAGAGCCGCGGTACCGGGGACAGGGAGGTGTCGGAGCGGAGGGAAGGATGCTGGCGGCCGGCGGGGA
>NW_009927451.1:0-9178 GCF_000696875.1 Nestor notabilis | reverse complement strand
GACAGGGAGTGTGGGCGGGACAGTGTCAAACACTTTGCACAAGTCCAGGTAGGTGACGTCAACTGCTCTGCCACTGTCCATCAGTGCCGTAGCCCCATCATAGAAGGTACCAAATTGGTAAGGCAGGATTTCCCCTTAGTGAAACCATGCTGGCTATCACCAACCACCTTGCTGTTTTTCATGTGCTTCAGCATTCTTTCCAGGAGAATCTGCTCCAAGATTTTGCCGGGCACAGAGGTGAGACTGACTGGTCTATAGTTTCCTTGGTCTTCCACCTTCCCCTTCTTGAAAATGGGGGTTACATTTCCCTTCTTCCAATCATCTGGAACTTCACCTGACTGCCATGATTTTTCAAATATGATGGACAGTGGCTGAGCAACTTCATTCACCAGGTCCTTCAGGACCCATGGATGGATTTCATCAGGTCCCATGGACTTGTGCATGTTCAGGTTCTTAAGGTGGTCTCGGACCTCATCGTCTCCTACAGTGGGCCTAAGGTCTTCATTCTCACAGTCCCTGCGTTGGCCTTCCAAGGCTTGGGAGGTGTGGTCTGATACATATATGTGTATGTTCAAAGAATTTATGGAACAAATGTTTTAAGAAGATGACTGAAAAAAAGCAATGTAAAGTATATAAGAACATGCTTAGGTTTGTCTGTCTTGCAGCTACATGTATTAAATTCACAAAAAAATATCAGTTTCTAAAGTAAGCCTACGAAACTCTTTTCAGGATGCCTTTAGTATCTCTGTGGCAGATAACTAGGGAAGATAGGAAGAAAATTGCCCCTGTTTTGTTAAGACACCATTGAATTAAGCAGTTAAAAGCTGAAAGAAAGCTTCTAACTCTTGTGTGAAGCTGGCACATACCCAGAGGGATGAAAAAATGATCCAAAAAGGATGTGAACATTAAAGCACCAGCAATTAAAGTGAATCTGAAAAAGAGTGAAAATGAAGCTTATGGGACTTGGAAGAATGGAAAGGAAGCTTTTTTCTCCAGTCATGCTTCAACTTTCATGGATCATATGAGCCATGTTTGGGAATAATGTAGAAACAGTCAGATTAGAAATCATATCACACAAATCTAGCAAAAAAATCTAGCAAAGGAGGAAACAGATCCAAGGGTGATTGCAGTAGACTGGAATGCCCAAATTCAAGTGCAACAGGAACTGCAAAATAAGTGAAATCGAAGTACAAGGAGAATTGAATACAGTAAGAACAAGCAGAAGGATCACAGCAAGGAACAAGCAAAGAAGACACAGGGTATGTCAGAATTGCTGAAAGGACTCAAGCAGTGGAAATCTAACCAGTGAAAAATTAGTGATGGACCATCGCTGGTTATGTGAGGGAGTACAGTAGTCCCTTGAGAAGCATAAAAAAATGAAAATAATGGAATCATCTGGATGGGTAAATGTCGTGAAACAACATGAACAACTTTTTTTTTTGCTAAATTCCTCTTTCTCCACTTTCCTTTTTTTATTTGAGTATGATTGAAATAGGTCTTCTATTGAGCAATTAATCAGTACTTCCCAAGTAGCACAGTACTGAGAAACTTCTGGCTTTCAATAAATAGTCATGAAAATTTGTTGACGGTAGATTGAAAAAAATAATAATAATTAAGATCCAAATAATGGGTAAAAATAATTGCTAAGAAAAAGCCAAAGTGCTTGGATGAATATTAGAAACTTAGACTTCAAAATGGACAGGGTGTTTGCCAGATTCCTGACAGTGAAAGGAAGGAAAGGATAGAATTAGTAGAACCACTGTAATTCAAGATTTCCTTAATTCTAGGAGGGATGGTAGTGATTTGCCTTTTCACCTCTATCCCATAACACAAAATTAAAATAAAAGATCACTGTCCAAAGTGGAAACATTTTAAAACCTCTTTAATATAAGAAGAATCTGTTTATTTTGAGCCAAATTTAGTGTTCCAGCAAATATACCATGAATCTGCTGATGCATTAGCAAGGCATCTAAACATTGAAATGGGGAAAAAGAAAAAAGATAAAACTAGGAAACTGCAAGATTCAGAAATTACCATATTAAATGAAGTTTTGAAGGATGAGTTAAATATTAAGACCAACAATTATGCTACTATCTGCTGTGTCCAGAGATATTCATAACTGCATCCTTCCTTAGTTCTGGGAATTATCCTTGCTACTCAGGCTTCATCTTTATTTTCTTCACATTTCAAGGAAACAGTAACTGAGGATAAATAACAGACAGTTCCACTTCTGAATTGTTCTATATTGAAATATAGCCATTGTAGAACATTCTCTTTCAAAGTTAAAATAAAATATTTAGGTCAAAATAAAAAACAGTCACTTAGTCAATCAATAAAACTTGGAGGGGAAAGAAAGAATAATGAGCTAATAAAAACTACATGCTCCCAGAATTAAGGTGTTAACATTAGGCTTGATGCAAATTTTTTCCATAGGTATGAGACTGTGTACTTTTATTCAAGTTCATTTCATCACACACAACATTAGGGTGACAATTTTTAAAAGATGCAATGGTGGTTGAACTCAGATTCCATGGAATTCTATGATAAAATTTCCACTGAATTCAGAAGAGGCACACTGAAGCTACTAGTACTAGAAGACAGGTGAAAACAATTTTCTGTATTTTCTATGAGCTTTTCTTGCCTCTTTAAGTGTTTTTTAATACAATGGAGAAAGAAAGAAAGAAAAAGCAGAATATAAATGGAAAAAAAATACAGACTTTAAGAAGTGTAAATAGCAATTAAAAAAGAAAAAGGTAAAAAAAGCACCAACCCTGAAGCGGCCTGTCAGTATCAACATCCTTAGCTTTTCAGTTCTCATCTATGTTTCTCTAGCAGATGCCACTGATAGATGTACTGATTTCTCCACTCCGGCTAATTGCCAACAGCCACCTCAGGATTTCATAATTTAGGATTCTTGCTGGCATTGCCTGCTTGGTGTTCAAACCACAGCAATAATCACATAATGTCATATTAAGTATGAAATCTTGCATTGCTTTTCTTATGCTGATACTTCTGTCTTCACATAAGAATTAAGAAGGGTGGAGAAACAGTAATTATTTTTTTTTTCTCAACCTATCTCAGTGTTGATGGAAATTCAAGCTACATAGCAATCTTAAAAGATACCATGTGTATGAATTTACACTTATAACATCTTTCTAACTACTTGTTATTAAGTTTCTTGTATTTTGAAATGATAGAAGTGTTAATAGTAGTTATAAAAATTATTTAATTTTACTTATTTGCTTCTCTTAAGTATACAGTACTCAGAGATGTGCTGTTTTCCTTTCCATGGTAAATCAGATTTTATATCGTAGAGAGTTAGAATCAAATATTAAGATGGGTATTTAAAAATAGCCATGATGATATCAGGAAGAAACTACCTGAGTATTTTAATAGACAAAAAAGAAAAAGCTAAGTATATAAAAACATGCAAATACATATACATAAACATATGTTTACATACGTGTATATACATAAAAACATATGAATACACTAAAATATAAAACACAGGAATACATGGACCTTTTTTTTTTTCTGATAGAAGTTTCCAGGAAGAAATAGCATGCAAAAGTATATGCTTTTTATAGCTGTGAGGGTGAGTAAAGCATGAACTATGTTAGGCTCCCTTAGAGACTTTATCACATAGTAGACAAACAAGAAGTTCCATTGATGATAGATACAAATCTAGCTGTTAAATAGAACTCAAAGCAGTTATGAAGTAGGACTTTTCAGCTTCCAGAAACTGTTGCAAAGAAAAGAAGGTTGAACAGATCTATTAGAATGATTCTTCTAGCACTTTTATCGTCTTGTTTTGGAGAAAAAAAAAAAAAAAAAAAAAAGATAATTTGAGGATTTCGCTTGGCTTATTTGTGTCTTCAGATCCAGTGCAAGCCTTGACATTTAAACTTTGTGAATATATGCATTGAAGGAATACACTCCATACGTGCCACAGCTGATGCAGCTGCGCAGAGAGCTCCAGTGGGAACATGCTGCCACCCAGGTGCCAGGCTGCAGGGTATGCCTGGCTCTTAATGCCAGTATCAGAGAACAGTAGTGAGTGCAACTGTGGTAGGTGCACCCAAGCAGAGGAACTGATCTCCTTAGTGATGCCTATAAACTCTGCAGAAAGGATAGGCAAAGAATGAGAGGTAGTGGGGTAGCCCTGTATGTTAGGGAGTGTTTTAACTGATTAGATCTTGATGATGAGAATGGTAGGGTTAGGTTTTTCTTAAATTAATCATTCTTCTTCCACATACCCTTACAGTCACCACCTTAATTCAGCATGAAGCTGTTGGTGAAGCGTCTTATCATCCATAGACTTGTGAATTTCTGGAGTTGTTTTTCATGATGTTACAGCTTTGGAAAAGAAGGAAAGTCATTCACATTGAAGTGATTTAGAGGGGGTTCTGAATCTTACTGATTCTGAGCTTGAAAAGTCATGAAAAAGTACACTATTCCTTTACCACTGACAAGTACATAAGGAGAAAAAAAGTGAATGATACCTTGCAGTGAATCAGGACTGTTTCACCCAAGAGACCTCACAGAAAACGCAATGAGAAAGAAGATGACAAAATGTCTATGACAGAATTAAAAAATAAAAAAAAATACATATATATGTTTTTCAGACTCTGTTTTCCTCAGCACACTGTGTATTTGAAGGCTATTTCTTCCAGACTTGGTTCAGTCAGCTCAGAATCTTTGTGCTCTTTGTGGTTACCAGTGCTAGGTTTGCTTGCACTGGCAATTCGTATATCCTTCCTGAAATTTTCTACGTAATTCCACACTAATCCTCACTTTGCCATACCATCAGCTGATTATGCTCAGTCAATCCTACAGAAGCTTATCTTCTCCATCTGAAGGGTTCAAACCACCCCGGATATTCCTCTCTCAAGTGAACTTAATATACAAACTGAAAGAAAATCAAATTACATTGTCTCAGACAGAAAAATAGATTCCTTCTTGGTTTGCTCTTCCATTCCTAAAAGAAAAAAAAAAGTATTTTGTTTTAAGGCATGTTTTTTACTTGAGTTGCTATCAAAAGTCAGTTGGATGATTTCAGAGAAGGCTTAGGACTACTTTGCTCAGTTTGATCATTGCTGGAATCAGGACTATAGTCTTAAAAAACTGATGGGCAGTTCTGACAGGCAGAAGCTAGTTTTCAGCTTCAGCACTCTTGGACAACAAGGAAACATGCAACGTGTAGTAATAGAAACTAACAGGTTTTGACAACAGACTCAAAAAGGAGCACAGTACTGAAGCTATTGCAAGAGTGCTTTTGCAAAAGTACTTTGAAATACCTGCATTACACGAAGCCCATCACTGCTCACGGATTCCAAGAGAGAGGCAAAAAATCCTATCTCCCATTTGATTTTGTTTGGTTGGTTTTTTGTTTGCTTTTTCCAGAAAAGTGAAAATCCTGCCACAGCTGCCTGTCTATATTTCTTCAATATCAGTTTATTGAAAGATACTGTGTTCAAAGAGTATGTTTATCTATTCAAAAAGTGCCCTTCCTTACCCGGTCTCTAGGACTGTTTCATTTGGATTCATATTATTCATACTACTCATTTACAAGAATGCCATATTAATGAGTGTTCATGTGACAGGAATGCAGTCAAATAAAACACAGTGTGCAAAAACCCTATACTTTCAAAAATCCCTCCTTGGAAATCAAAGAGCACTTTGAAATGTAAATAATTAGCATTTGGCTTAAGGAGTATCAGGCACAGAATTTTGTTAACCATAATAGGTCTTGGGTTTCTGACTTTCTATTTATAAAGCTATAAACTTGAAAGTTGCATAATATTTCTAAGTAGGACAAATCAGTTAGCAATGACAAAGTTCTAGAGGTCTCATCTAGAGAGGCAAAGGCAACAAAATAAATGAGTCTCCTTCTGCTAGCTGGCTGAAAGATGATGAAAACCTGCAGTGACCTCATTGCTGCTTGCAGGCTTTTCAGAAAGAGTCTGAAGACACAAGTAAAATGCTAAGAAGGTGAATGACCTGATTCCACCATGGGGAAAAAAACAACCAAACAAAAAAACCCCAAAACTCAATATTAACCAATACCAACAATGATTCCTCTTTGTGATGTTTTTTGTTTTGACAAACAGGGTAGCACCGCTTCAGAGAAAAGCTAGAAAATTTCAGAAGGTGAAATATCTGACAGCAACTATATTCACTTTTGAATATGTAGCTGTATCTAATTCAGAATATCTGCATTGAGTAATCCCCTAAAATGACTCCAGTTATTTTATTAAAACACTCTTTTTGTAACATTTTTGAGAATCTTAATTCTGATGAGTTCAGAAGAAAATAGAGATGAGAAAATGTGAGAAGTGTTTCCTAAAGCACTTATACTTTTGTGCTAGTCTAGGAGCTTAAAGTGCAAACAAGTAGAGAGAGTGAGGTGAGATGAATATATGGGGCTTTAGAAAATCCATGACATCATATTTAGCCAAGGTTTAGAATATATTAGACATTTATTTTTCACATTCAGTGTACAATTTGGTATAATCTGATGTGTAATTTTTATTGTAACACATTTTAATTAATTTAGTCATGTAAATTATTGGCTGTATTTGAGAGGCAGAAAGTAATAGTGTAACACAGATAGATTTTAGTCAAACCATGTTTTTCATTGCACATGTACATACAGCATGGGTACTTTCCCAGGATGACAGGCCAATCTGCACACAACTATGAGATTGTCAGTTCTTCAAAGTAGTGTCTAGAACAAAAATGTAATGAAGTAATTGGATTTAGTGGAGTAATTACAGATCATATTCATGCAAATTTCATTGTGAAGTCACTCTACTACTTAGAACAGCCCTTACAGCTATTTTGTCTACTCTACAGCCATGAAAAAAACAATATCTAATGCCCTTTGCAGATGGAAAAGAGCAAAAATAGAATGAAGGGCCTTTCTGATGTCACCGATGAAATGAAGTATCGCATTTTCATAGGATTAGTCCAAGTTCTTTAAAAGCTCTACTCTTTCCTTTAGGAAATGGAACCCAAACATGCCTTGCAATGAATTGCACTAGGAAGTGACATCATCCAGATAATTTCATGTACAGTATTGTGGAATAATTATTGAATATATCTAAAGGTATAGCATTGTTCACACATAAAGGAAAAACTGACTTTCAGGGTAAGATGCAGCTACACCTGGTATGCCAGGAATTCACTCCACAGCGGTTCCCATAGCAACATTGCTTGACGGAGAATGGGGCAGAGTGGAGATTCTGCAGCCGAGCTCTGCCCCAACACCAGCAGAGATGGGAATTAGGCGGTGCTTGAAACTGATAAGCTGCCTGCTTGCTGCCTTTAGCCAACAGTATGTCATCCTTTGACAAAATGCTGTCCTTTTGTGAACTTTGCTTCATTATAATGCATTTTAGTACAAAAACACATCTCCATCTCCAATGCTACCTGCCTCCAAAGTGAGACCACCCCTCACTGAGCATGCTCTTTAAATTTCTTGTGCTATATACCTTTAAAAGCGAAGTGAGAGAATTTTACACCAATAATAATAAAGGTATGTATGACTAGAGTCACTCAAGCTCCACCTTAGAAGTGAAAAATAATATAAAAGTGACCCAAGAAGTGGGGGGCATTAGGGAAGACACCATCGTGGACAAGTCGAGGAAAATTCCATCAACAGATCACCCCCGACTCCTGGGACCAGTTGACGGGCTGGACCTTTCTTCCCCCGCATAGGGACGCCTGTGGGTAAGACTTGCACTGTATTCAGTGCCTCCCTGCGGAAATTAGGAACCTCTATATAGAGTTACTTTTTTTACTTTTATACTTTAAAGCCAGGCTGTGTTATTCATAACTTTGTCTCGCGTTTGTATATTTTACTATTTGCACGTGCTTTTGCAGACAGTGTATTTATCACCGGCAATCCACAAGAACTTGTATCTGTTGCTTTAATAAACTGCACTGTTTAAGTAGCTAGTCGTAAATCTCTCATTGAACATGACCAGATCCTTTGGTGTGTCCGTGTTAGTTCATGAGCACGATTAGACTGAAGGTGCAGTGCACTATTAGTGCATCCGGAATCGTGATTATTCAGTATATTGAATGCGACCGGACTGATAGTGGTAAATTGGATATCACTCAGAATTTAAGCCTAGCTGCACCAAGCCCCTCTGGTATCTGAGGACCAGCTGGAACGCAAGGGGGTTTATTTTCTGCCAAATTCCCTTACCTCTGAACGCAACAAGTATATATCCTTTGTTGTGCATAGTTGGCAACTTGCAGCCTTTGTAGTAGCATACATTGAGAGCAGCCTTGTGGAGTAGGACTAAGTGGTATGGGCAGATGAAAAGCTAGACACAAGCCACAGATATGCAATTGCAACTCAGAAAGCCAACCGTATCATGGGCTGCATAAAAAAGAAGCATGACCAGCAGGTCCAGGGAGGCGATTCTGTGACTGTGCTCTGGTGAGCCCCCACCAGGAGCACTGTGTCCAGCTCTCAAGTTCTCAGTTCAGGAAAGAAATGGACATGTGGGAGCAGGTCCAGAGGAAGGCCAGAAAAATGGTCAGGGGGCTGGAACTCCGCTCGTATGCAGAAAGGCTGAGAGAGTTGGGGTTGTTCAGCCTAGAGAAGGCTCCAGGGAGACTTTATTGTGGCTTTCCAATACTTCTAGTGGGCTTAGAAGAAACATGGGGGACACACTTCTTAGTAGGGCCTGCAGCAATAGGAAGAGGAGCAATGGTTTCAAACTAAAAGAGAGTATATTACGACTAGATGTAGGGACAACATTATTTTAAAGTGATAGTGGTGAAACACTTGAACAGGTTGTCCATAGAAGTAGTAGATGCCCCATCCTTGGAAATGTTCAAGCTCAGGCTGGATGGGGCTCTGAGCAATCTGGTCTAGTGGAAGGTGGCCCTGCCCGTGGCAGGGGGTTGGAACTGGATGATCTTTAAAGGTCCTTTCCAACCCAAACCATTCTGTGATTCTGTGATATAGGTGGAAATTCAAAACACCTGGCTATGTTTATGGTAAGGAGTTATCTTCTAACCTCTTTAGTTTAATTATAATCTGTTTATTTCTCATTTCAAATAGTACACCAGCCCTTGACTGTATATTTTTAGTTGTATACCAATTATTAAGTTATAATAAAGGAAATAAGTTAATTAAATTATAAAATAAAATAAAATAAAA
>NW_009927450.1:0-47408 GCF_000696875.1 Nestor notabilis | reverse complement strand
ACTGCTGTAGCTGAACCCAGGACAGTAGGGCAGCAAGCTGGCTAGTTTTCTTGCTGGGATCCCGGCAATCCTGGAGTTTCAGAGTTTGCCCTGAGGAGTGCATTAAAAGTTAATCCCCTCAGGTTCTACATGGCTGTCTTTGCAACCTAGTGCACTCTAGGTCCTGCCTGCATGGTGCCATTGCAGCTCCTGGAGTATCTTCAGCCCACCAAGGTTATTTGAAAACTGCAAAGAACAAAAGCATAGCAAAAGAGGATTTGGCCGGGCATCTGGTCCTCTGAGCTCCCAGAGCTGCCCCAGTGGGTGCTTCTGCCTGCACAGGAGGAACTGGAAGCCTGGAGGGATCACTTTGAGGGGTGCCCACCCCTGACTCTAGTCTGATCCCAGCTGGCTGGAGGGAGGGCCCTCTTTTCCCAAATTTCTTGCCAAAGACTGTTGGTGATGACACAACTGATCTCACATGCAGCATCCCTTGGGCAACCTGGAGTTAAAAATAACTTTCCCATGTGTGGTGGGAGGCAGCAGAGATGGGGTAATTTTAACTTATAGCTGTTACATCTTGTTCTGAGCCTTAATGAAGAAATCATGAAGTCCTACCCACTTCAAAACTTTTTGCTCCTAGTGATGAGGGTGGTGAATGCTGCATTAGCATTAAGTGACCCCTTCCTGCCACATTTTCTGGATGAAGTGCAGGGATTTCCCAGCTAAACAGAGAATGATTTCACCTCCAGGAAATCACACAGCTTTGGGAGAGCTGGTCCCAAGCCCATGCCTCAGCTCCCACATCCTGGAGAGGTCTGGCACAGGCTCCCTCTCAGGTCTCAGCCCCATACACCTGGCTGAGATTCACGATCCTGTGCTGGCAGTTCAGAAACAGGACTGCTCTGGAAACAGGAGAGAGGAAAGGACCACTCCTGTTCATGCAGTGTTAAATAGCTTGAGCACAGAGCATCTGCCCCAGCTGAATTAAATAGAACAGTTAAACAGATCCTCAAATATACGAGCAGCTCAGTTGCTAAGCTATAAAGTCAAACCCCTGCCTGTACTACAACCGGACTGAAGCCAAGGGGCCTTGCTGCTAAGTTTATGTGCGGCTGCTGCACTTTGTGGACTATGGCTTTGGAAAGAAGGTATCTTCCCAGCAAACAAGAAGGGAATCAGAAGCTTAACTCAGAAGGTCTGATGACACCTCCCTGAGGAGATACCACTCAGGAAGGAGCACAGGGCTCATTTCTCTTCCCTCTTTCTCAGCAGTGATGTAGGGCTTGCTGTGCAGCCTTGGGGTGCTGCAGCTTTGGGGTGCTGCATGGAGAAGGACCCATTTTGGTGCTTCCCTGTGCAAGACGAAGCACTGGCCTGGTACCACCAAAGCAGTCAGCAGTGAGTTCTTCCTCACTGTGCACAAGTGCAAGAAGCAGGAGGTGCTGGGGCGAGGAGCAGCCTGTGCACCCGTCACATGGATGGCAGGTAGCAGTGGCAGTGCCATCCTCTGCTTGTCACCTGGGCATCACAACCCTTGTTGGGTGGTGGGTGAAAGGGATGCTGCAAATGTGCCCTAATTTTGGCAGTCACCTGGGGTGGCACACGCTGAGTCAGATGGACAGACATCCTGCCACCATCACTGCCTGCCAGCAGAGTGGGGAGGGCGGCGATGGCCAACATGGGCTCCCAGCTTGGCCTGTGTTACTAGGGACTTCCACTCACCACCATGCAGGGAGACATGCAGTGGCATAGATGCCGTTCTGCAGCTCCCCTGCAATTGGTGAGGGACAGGCAGAGGTAGTCATCACCACCTTCTGCCTTCCAAAGGGCTGCAGGACTTCAGGATCACCTGGAAAATGGCCGATCAGGCTGCTCTGCTCCCATAGCCAGAAGGCAACTCACTGCAGGCTGTGGGAAGCACAGGGATGAGGAGTCTGGCTAAGACGTAGGTTGCTATCTTAAAATAACTTTTGCTAACACAGTGTTTTGTTTGCTACCGAATGTGGTTATTTGAAGAAGCCTTTTTGTCAGCATCTGTCCCCGATCATGAATAAGTTTGTCTTTCTGGGTCTCTACCACCATAACGAACTGGAAGAGGGACTGGACCTGCCTGCAGGCTCCTCCCATCATCCTTTCCCCATCCTTCCCTAGCACAAGGTTGTGTAATTATTTGTGTGATGTGGGACATCCTTAGCAGAAAAGCCTGGGAGACCTGTCCTCACCTCCCACATGAGTCCTGGAGAAACAGAGCTTTCCCAAAGTGGGAGTGCTCTGGTTTCACAGCCACGCAGCCAGCAGGTCATCCACACATGAACCGCTTGAGATCTGATGGCTGCTGAGGAGCTGTGCCCTGGGAACCGTGGCCTCACTGCAGCCACCCCAGAGACATGCAGGGACATTGGCCCATCCTCCTTTGCATTTCTGACAAGCTTCAACATGCTGGTCTCCAGGGTATTTGCTCCCCTCACTGCTTCTGTCTCCATCAGCATACTGGGCTGGGCACTGGTGAGGGGTCATGCCTTTCCGAAGGGAAGAAAGGACATAGAAGACTAAAATCCCTTTCCTGGGGGATAATAAATACCTACCTTGTGCAGATATTTATCCTTGAGCACAGCCTTACTGTATTTTCCAGCCAGAATCACAAATCAGGAAGTAACAGGAGGCTTCTATCCCCACTTTGAACACCAAACCCCCAGAAAGCTCCTTGCTGGAGCCAGGGGTGAAAGTGTAATTGTTCCCATCCTCATTTCTCCCTCGGCTGTGTATGTCAGAGCAGCAACATAGAAAAATGTAGTAATATTTGGCATGATCACTGTGGTGGCATTTCTGACTTGCCTGGAGCAAGATAGACCATAAATCTTGTGAGATAACATGTTGCCACAGAGACTTTCAATTTTTCAGGCCTTAGGAGTCTGAATGCTGCTGGTGAACCTGCACCAGCCCACTCAGGGCTGTGCACTGCTAGCACAGAAAGGCATCAGGTTTCTGTTGTACCCATGAACACAGGGAGAGTATCTGCTGCTTCCCTTGTCATGAGATCTTGGGGGTATTGTGGGAAACCTTACCAGGATGCAATCTATGACACAGTGAAACTGGGGTATTGGATGTCATGAGACTGAAAGTATAACTGCTCTCGAGGAGAGACTAAAAAAATTACAGATTGGTCCAGCAGAAGCTTTGAGTTGTTCTTGGTGCTACCTCTGGATCTGCAATGAGTTTAAAACCACTGGGAAAGATCTTATTCCCTGATGGATCATGAGGACTTGACCAGCCCCAGCTGGGATTCACCCACACTGCCCATGGCCCAGGATCTCACTTCAGCCTTGCCTGTAGCATTTCATCCCTACCCGGAGGGAATGGAGGGGGCTGGTGTTTAGCCCCACTGGGCTAGACTGACCCCTACAACCCCTCCCTTCCTCCAGTGGAGAGCCCCTAATCCTGCCCCAGGCAAAAACATCACTCAGGAGCAAGGGCTGGCTCTGCTCTGATGGGGATGCTCCTGGCAGTCCTGATGCTGCTCTTGCTCAACCTGCTGCGCTTGGGAATGGTGCTGGTGAGTCCAGGAGGTCACCACCTTTCTCCTTATCCTGGGTCTGCTTCTTGACCCTTCTGCCGCTTCTCACTGCTGATTAGTCCCTGCAGCTGGTGGCTGTGCCTCTGGCTGGGTGCTGTGTGCAGCAGAGGGTGCTGGATCAGCAGGAGCAGAGGGAGCTGCTTTCCTCTGGCTTACTAGCGCTTTCCCTGAAGCTCCTCTGGAAGCCACTCTGCCTCTCCGAGTCTGCTTTGCAGGGATTAGCTATGCTTGGCAGATGACGGAATCACCCTCTGCCCCATCGGGGTGGGGATTTGCGTTCCCTTTGCTGATGCTGTGGGCCAGCTCTGTCTCTCCATGTTACTTAGGAGTTTTCTGTAGCACTGAATCCCTCAGCTCAGCTCACCCGCTGTGGAGCAGCACTTCTCATGAGCGAGCCCGCCAGCATGCCTGGAAAGCAGAGCTCTGTGCAGGAGAGAGGGGGTCAAATCTCTGGCACAGCACAGCCTAGCCCTGCTTGTACAGCTGCTGCTCAGGCAGCATCCCCCGGGGATGCAGCCCTTCCTTGTCCTCATCCCTTGCCTTCTTCTCAACCCCTCCTTTGTTTCTCAGCTCCTGGGAGATCCCTTGGGTTAACTGCTCGGTCAGATCAACAGCTGTGTTCTGGCACTGATCAGCAAGGGGCTTGGAGGAGTGAATGTCCTGGGGCCAGCAAGTGGTTCCTGGGGTCCTGTCCACATTGGCTGTGTTTTTGTTATGGTACACACAGTGGCTTTGTGCTGTGCCAGGATCATGCCCCTCTGTGTCAAGGGGCTCACCAATGCAAGGTGTAACTCGTGTGTGGGAAGCTGTGGCAGGCACAGGCCATGTCTTCTGTGCAGAGTGACACATTCAGGACTGGGGGTTAGGTGGCCTAGGGGGTGAAGGCAGGCGCAGGGATGTCCCTGTGTTTTGCAATGCTCCATGGCTATGGGGGTGTCCAGTCTACATGTTGCTGAAGAGGGTACAGAAATACAGCATAGGCAGGTGTGCATTTTGAAAGATTTTTCTCAGCTGCAGCTTGCCATCCAAAATAATTTCTGTGCCTGGGGAACAGTGACCATCCCTGGCTGAGCTCTCTGCACCAAAACCGGGATGCACCCATAGCTGGAGCTGCTGGCTCCTGCACCAAGGAAGACAAACCACTGGCAGGGACATCAAGAGCACCTCAACAGGTTTGTAGATGTTTTCCCCCGCCCCTGTTGTTCCTTAAAGCAGGTTTCCCTCTCAGACTTGGCTGGGACCGTGGCGCTGTGGATGGGTGTGCTTCAGGGCAGCTCCGCACAGGGGTGCTGTGGGCTGAGGCAGGCACACAGGAATGGGGCAGGGGTGCCATGGGGGACATTGTGGCATCTCGGGGAGGCTACAGGAGCACAGGACAACCTGTGGGGATGTGTGGCTGAACAGTGAGATCCTGTGTGCTCCTGAGGGATATGGGAATCTGAAGCAGCACTGCCAACTGTGGCAGGGAGCTGGCTCACTCTGAGAACAGCTTTCCCATGGGCAGTGTTTCCCCTGGCCAGAGCAGCCCTGGGAAGCTCCGGGCCCACAGCGTGCCAGTGCCAGAGCCTCCAACGTTGGCACTGCCAGAAGTCACTTGGCTCTAACCCACTGCCAAAACCAACATGGCGCAGTGACCTGAGCAGATCTGCTGCACTGCCTCCAGCGAGCTCTTGCCACAGCTGCACAGGAGGTCTGTGCTGTGGTGGTCAGAGGAAGTGCTGCCCCCAAGGTGCTGGCCCAGATTGAAACCCCTGGTTCCTTCCAGCCACCTGGCCTCTGCACACAGAGGGGAGCTGGCAGCGCATCCCCAGCTCCTGGGACAAGCGTGCAGCAAAACCCCTCTCATGCATTGACCTGGCCCTTGTATGTGGAGGTGGTTGTGGGAATGAGGTAGGCAGATACCCAGGCTCCTTGGCTCTAAGCATTAAGCCATTGCTCATCCCACTCCCTGTTGCAACTCGAGGAGGTGAGGTTAGCTTGTCTGCAAGGCCAGGCACCCCTTGAAGCCCCGTATGTGGTGCCTTATAGCTGTGCATTCCATGCAGTCCCACTGCACATGCAATGGGTGTTGGTGCTGTGGTCCGTCTGGGTGCCACAAGCGCTGGGTGTTCTGAGTGCTGAGCAGAGGTGAGCAACTGTCCCCAGGCCCTGACAAGGTCCCTTTCAGCCACAGCAGATGAGAACAAGGGGTGACGCATCCACCAAAGCCAATGGAGCTGCCAGCACAAAGCACAGGCAGAGCGGAGCCGCGTGGTGCTGCTGGCCATGTACAGGCTGGTAGCACACCACCGGGCTGAGCCCAGCCTTGCTTGCCACCATGAAAGGCTCTTTGTGGTGCTGGCTGTTGCAGCCGACCCTGTGCCACCCATCTCTGGTCCCCAGCCTGCAGCAGGATCCTGCACACAGATGCTTTTGTGGCTTTCTGACCCAGTGCAGATGTGCTCTGGTTTGCACCGTAACTGAACCCCATGCTGAATCCCTCCAGAAATCCCTCAGAGTGAAGAGTGGAGCACCAGCAACATGCATGTTTGGGGTTTGCTCTAGATGTGGACACTTTGGAGCTCTTCTGGGCAGAATGCCTCGCGTACTGGTGTCTGGGGTGCGATGCTCTCCTGGGACATGCATCCCATCATAAGGCCACATGTTCCACATGGCGTTGAAGGTCACCAGCTCCTTTCCCTAACAAAGACCCATGCCAGAGTTGCTCACATTGCCTTGAGGAGCTAACCTGGCCCGGGTTATGTGCTTGCACACGGCTCTGCCCAGCAGCACTGGGGCTTTGCTTTGCTCTGTTTGGTCTTCTGTGGGATGGATGATTTGCTGCTGAAGCTGTTACTTGTGAGTAAACGGGGCCTGAGGTGGTCCTAGGCTGGGCTCAGTGGTGGTGTGTGCCTGGCATTGGCAGGGGATTGCACCAGGGAAGCAGAAGCAGGGCAGATGTCCTGGTATCACAGAATAACACTGGACATTTTTCTTTCCCATTCCAGGGAAATACTGGTGCCCTGGAGGACTGTATCTTCTGGCTGTTGTTTCCCCTGTTCTATAATTCTTTAGGAAAAAATCCAGGCATGCTTACTCCATCCCAGAGATGGAAAAAATGTACCCAAATTCACAGCACAGCTGATAGCCAGGTCTCTGAGGAGGCAAGACATATGATACAACCCTTGTGCTTGGCATCTCCAGGGGATGCCCGCCAGGCTGAGCTCCTGCTCCTGGAAAACACCACTCCAGCAGTGCCTCCTTCCCATCTACTCAGCTCCCAGCCAGTCGAGATGGGACTGCCAAGGTCACTGTCTATGAAATGTGCTTTTTGACAGGATCCATCCTGGTTTGATACAGCAGAGAGGAAGGGAATCCACAAGGAATTACCCAGGGGCCTGTAAATGGCTGTTAGACCGCAGTGAGGATAAAAGCAGATGAGCTTTTTTTAGGACTTGGCTGAAACACTCTTTAAGATCCCCTCTCAGCAGTGCTTTGAGCTGAGCTGGCAGCTTTGATCTGGATTGTGCTGGGAGAGCTTGCAGGAGCTCCTGCAGTGCCGCGGCGGGCAGGCAGGAGATTTGGAGCTAGTAACAGCATTCCCAAAGCAATCACAACTGTTTTGGAGGATTCCTGTCAATGAAGGCAGCAAAGGGGCAGAGCTGGATGTTGGGTTACCTAAGCCAGCAGGTAACCAGGTGGTGGATGTGTTAAGCTGTAACTGCACCAGTGCACATCGCACCCCTACGGCAGAATTGTTAAAACATCATATTCCTTAAAAGACCTGATGTGTGGTACAAGTGGTGTCAGAGGCAAAACCTACTGAAGCTTCTGCAGCAGCCCCTGAGAAGCCAGGGGGAAATGCAGGCATGGCTGTTGGAGATGTGCCCCCCAGCCTGGGGGTCTGTGTCCTTGGGGATGAGCTGTGGGTCACCTCGCTTGGGCTGTGACTGCCCTGACAACCAGATCTTTCTTACTCTCCCACCCCTTTAGGACCAGCCCTCTTCCAGCCTGATTACAGGCCTGGCTGGAAATGCAGACAACTCATGGTTTCGGTGTGAGTCACAGGTTTGGTGGCTTTTCTCTCTGCATCTCCAGGCTCTCCAGGCTGGAGCAGTTAGCTGGCAGTGTCAGCCTCCTCACCCCAAGGAAGCAGATCTGCAGCCCTTGTACTCACGAGAGAAGTTTGGATACTTCCTGAGCAGGGTCAGGGGAGCACTAAGAGTCCCAGAAGTTATTGTGGAGACCTTTCCTCTTTTTAGGGAATAGAGAGAGGTGGGTGCTGGGGAGGCTGGTCTGCCCAGTGACCCCTGGGATGGGGAGATCTGCCCATGGGGACCTGGGTTAAGTACCTGTCATGCTGCTTCTCCTGGCCCCAAGGCTGTCAGAGCCACTCACCTCTCTGGGGAGTGCATAGACCTGCCAGACTCGCTCCCATCCACCGGCAGAGTTCCTGCCCTGCTGGGTTTACACGGAGAGGCAGGTTTTTAATTAAACAAACTGTTACAGCTGGGAGAAGCAGACAAGAGCTCGGGTAGGAGAAACCCTTCCTTGCATCTGTTGGCCCAGAGCAGGACCTCGGCTTTCCCTGCCAGTGTTGTCTTGCACTACTGGGGACAGACGTGGCAGTTCTGCTATGGAACGTGTTGCCCCGGAGGTCATGTAACATCTGGGAGGTAAGGGGAGGCCTGTCTGGGCTACAGTCATAAAGCACTTCAGAGAGGGAATGTCTGACAGAGGGAATGTCTTACCTGTGTGACACATGCCACTGCCTTTTATTTGGTGTGCTGTGTTTGGGGAGAGCGCGGTGCTGAGCTGAGGCAGGGACCCACAGCTTGGTCTCCCCATGCACAGGCGCTGCCATCAGACCTGTCTTCTGCTCCCAGGTCTCCTAAACCAAGCACCCAGACACATGTTTCAGCACTGAGTGCTACAGGACTGGGATGGATCCTGGGGTTCCTGCAGACCAGCTGCACAGAATGGGCTCTATCACACTGTTTGCTCAGGTACAATTTTGTCTGGGCCCCACAGTGTTTGCAGCATCTTCCAGCGGGACTGTGCAGGACTCCAGACATCCCCCATCCTCTGCTTTGTAATCTTCCGTGTCTTTCCTCTGCCTGGGACCGGAGCCCATCAGGGACAGGCAGTTCAGGCTCAGCAGGCTCTCCTGAGGGCCCTGCTCAGACTTGTGACACCTTCACTGAGGCTTCTGCACCCTCCAAGACTGTTCCCAGCCTTCAAAAGTGCTGATAAGCCCTTGGTACTCAAAGGCTGAAAAAGCCTTGCAGCAGCTATAAAATGTGGGAGCTGTCTTCTATGTAAAACACTATCATTTTATTTTGTTTGTACTAAATAGCTTGGAAACACTGTCAATGAATAGCTATGGAAACACATCCCAGAGGAATATGAAATGTCTGGGGTGAACCTCTGCAGTGGGCACCTGCTGATGTACTGCCTGGGAGCACAGTGACTCCAGCACCACTGCTGCAGCTTCAGCATCGGTTTGTAATATCAACATAACCCTCTGGTATAATAGCAGCCCTGTCATTCATGCTTACTTATTGGTCTGTTTATAATATTTCTAAGCAAGCCTGCTATTTACTGGGATAAAATTGGCTATCCAGAGAGGCTGAAGTCTGCACAGGGTCAGGAGGAACATGAATATCCATTTTCTAGCTCTGACACTATAAGCCTCCCAAAGGCAAAGGCTGTCAGTGCTATTATCAGACATCACTGCGCAACGGGAAGACAATTACTGTGGGAGAACCGTTTCTCCTGGGCTTAATGATTCACCAGCACATGAGAGTGCTATTAATCCCCAAGGGACAGGTGGCCTCATGAACACGCTATTCCCTGCTCAAGCCTTGCAGCAATGCTGGTGATACCTTAGAGAGGTTCTCCTTTGCTCTGGGTGTCTCAGAAAATGCTCTGGGTGTCTCAGAAAATACTCTGAGAGGGAGCAGAGCTGCTCTGCAGCTCATGGTGGGCTGCGCTCGGGATGGACCACTCTGAAACTCTTGTGCCTTACATTATATGGTTTGTATGAAAGCACAGGTGATTCTGAGCATAGTAGGCACCATTATAGGAATCAAGATATGCAGAGGAGCTTATGCAGAGGAGCTTATTCAGAGGCTGCAAAATGAAGACATACAAATGTTTGTACACTGGATATCCTGACTGCTTTTGTGGAAGGGAGGTTTGTAAGCAAAAATAAATAAAAGACCTTTTTCTCCAAGCTTAAAAAGCCTGGTAAAAATCCCTGTTCTTTTGTTATTCATTGCCACAAAATACTAATCTGACAGTTGTAATCACTGCTAGTACCTCCAGTGTGTCTTAAAGCTCAATTGCCTGAACTTTTCTGTTAGCAATGGGATAATGCAATGACCTTCTCCTTGCCTCAACAATTAACTTATCCCATAGCAGCTTGTGGCGCCTGCTGCCTCCTCCTTCAGCTCCATGTGCCACACTCCTGCAAGCCTCCACAAGGCACGGCACATACAGGGGGGCTGCAATGGGTGCTGATGGAGGTGAGGAAGCCTGGCGGAGGAGCAGCTGTGGGGACGGGCAAGGTGACATCGGAGAGGCATAAACATGAAGAGTTCAGCCAGCGCAGATCCTTCCTCCACAGCGTTCCACCCAGCGAGCAGAACAGTGCCCGAGAGCTGGATTTTAGGGTTCCTCTGGCAGAGTGCTGCTGGGGTGGGCAAGGAGTGGAGGTGCTGCTGCCCTCGACACCAGTCAGCTGAGGGCTGTGCCTGCTCCATCCTTGCCCTGTTGCAAGAGGTGCTCTTGTTCAGCTGAACCCCTGGTGACCGGGTACTCTCACGGCCCCTGCAGCAACTCAATCCCAGGGCTCCCTAGGTAACAGCAAAGCCACTGGAAGGAAGGAGGAGTTGCCCTCCAGCATGCTCTGAAAGGCAACATGATGTGAAATTCATTACCTTCAGAGTAGTTGTGGCCCTCCTGTAAAATACATTTTGTGTCTAATCTTGGTAATGCAATGTCTCTTCGCCACCAGCCTGGCAGCGCGTTTCACTGCTGATGAGTAACAAGAAGCCTCGCTGCGGCAGCGAGAGCAGCCCTGCCTGGCAGGCACATATGGTACCCTTTTTCTGGAGACATATTTTCCCCTGTCAGGCTGTTTTGAGCTTCCTTAACTTGAAATCACCAGCACTTGTTTTGCAATGCTTCATGCACCAGGTGAGATGTCGCCTCTCTAGCTCTGTGGCAGGATGGATGTGCTCCAGGGATGATGTACATTGCTAAGCTTTGGGTCCAGCCTAGCTGCCTAGAGCCCTGGGATATACAAAGGGCTTGTACCCCTTCAGGAAAGCCTTCAGCCCATGGTCAGAGACTCACTGAGACATCTGGTCTCCAGAATGAGCTATGAGAGCTGTGTTAGACCAGGACAAGGTTCATTTCTCCTTGTGGACACCTATAGCCCACTTAAATGTATTTAGAACAGTCTGCAGAGAGGAGCATTCCTCCATGCTACCTGCAAAACAGATGTTGCTCCGCGGGCTCCATGTACAGAATCCCAATCTACCTTCATTTCTTCACCAGCGGAAGGCAGAAGGAATGTGGTGAACCTTTGCTGAGCAAGGAAAGACAAGCCTTTATGCATTGTATCAGGGTGGTGGAGCTAGTTGAGGAGAAGGCCAGCCTCCGGGAAAGGCTGTAGAACCAGCAGAACCACTACACACCCGGAGGTGTGGGCAGAGGCTGCCTTAGCTCCCAGCCTCTGCTGCCTTAGCTCCCAGCCTCTGCACCACCCCTGCCTCTGCCTGAGCAGCATGCCCGGCCTCCGAGCCCTCTGAGGCAGTCCTTGCCAGCTCTGCTCACTGACCCCTGCCCTGGGATGATCCCAACCACAGATTGCTGTTTGGTTCACGTTTTGGAATAGGGGGAGGAGGGTGTAACATCACTCTCATCCTTGTTCCAGAATGAGTCACCAGGATGAAGGAGCTGAGCAACAGGTGAGAGGATAATTCGCCTTGTGATGGTGATTCAGCCTCTGCGGGGTGGTGACAGAGTGAGCAGAGCTATTGTTTCTCCCTGTCAGCTGATGACAAAAGCGTTCTTGCCCCTCTTATGGCATTCCATTGCAGAAGAAAAAATGTGAACAAGGTGATGTGTAAAATAGTGGTGAGTGATGTCCCTGTGTCAGGGAACACCCTCTGGTTCTCAGTCTATCCTGAACACAGGACAGCTTGCTGTGCAAACAGCCAACCTCTCTCTTTGCCCAGGGGTGCTGTTGCTCACTGCCAGTCCCAGGAGCAGCTTGGTGCACACAGGGGATGTGGCTAGCTCTGCACACAGAAGGGATGGGAGGTAGCTCAGTGTGCGCAGACCAAGGAGCACTCGGCTGCAGCAGCCTTCGCGTGCCACACCAGCTGCTCCTGCATCAGCAAATTCCAGTACCTGTGTGTCACTCAGCCATCCTAAAGGCATGCACCAGCACTGTCTCCCCAACGAAGTGGTTTATTAGGGATAAGGCACAGACATGCACTCCAAAGATGATCTGGGGTTTGAGTGGCTTCACCACAAGGGATGATTCAGTAGCTTAGGATGGTTCTAGAGACTACAAAAGTAAATGACCCAGGGAGAATATTACAGAATTCTACTAAATGCTGAGTGATAGGGAACAGTTATCCTCTGCCTCTTCCCATATGAGGTTTGGGGGCATCAGGTGAAACTAGCAGAAACCTGTTCATAACAACAAACTAGGAGAAACTCCTTTACAAAATTTGTATCTAAGCTGTGAAACTCTTTGCTACATGGCACAGAGGCTACTAAAACTTTAGAAGGATCCAAAAATGATTCTTTGGATTCATGGAAGAAAATACCTGGTGGTCACTAAATCAAATACAACCCCAGGATAGAACCAAGTGTCAGCGGAGGGGAGGGCATTCAGGAGTCATCTCTGCAAGCTTCCCTGGGCACTTACTCTTTCCATGTACTCACTGGGGAGATAGATACACCACTGGTCTCACTC
This sequence comes from Nestor notabilis, assembly GCF_000696875.1. NCBI lineage: Eukaryota > Metazoa > Chordata > Aves > Psittaciformes > Psittacidae > Nestor > Nestor notabilis. The sequence continues at coordinate 34,878 of NW_009927450.1, read as the reverse complement.
ACTGTGTTTCCATGTCCCTTTGCTCAATACACATGTGAAGTTTATAGGTTTCTCTGTAAGTAATGTGCGGACTTTCAACAGATGCTGCCTGATGAGTTACTACTCCAAAATCCAGTATGGCAAAATTAATATAAAGCTGAACAGAGAAACTGTAAATCAGCTTTTACTGACGTTAACATTTCCTTCTCCTGGTTCTTTATACTTCACATATTTTGCATTTGCATTTTAGATGAAGTCCTAGGAGCCGCGGGTAAGATTAATGCAGCATGTAAGATTGATAGCAGCTTCAGGATATTTAGGCAGCAGTAGTAAGTGTATTATTGACAGTGAATATTCATAGGGATAGATCAGCTTGGAATATTAAAAAACACATCCTAGAGGGGTGGATATGATGAAAATGGGGGCAAACAAGTAAATAAAGCAGAAAAGGTGTAGCTTAACTGGCCCTTTACAGTCAGTGTCTCTGAGTCTCCTTCAGTTCACAATCATTCTTGCCAGAAGATAAAAACTATTAGCAGTGGCTCTTTGAAGGCTTGAACAATAGACCACAGGAGGTGCTACAGGACATTCTTCATCTCAGAATCATAGAATCATAGGATAGTTAAGGTTGGAAAGGACCCCAAGATCATCTAGTTCCACCCCCCCTGCCATGAGCAGGGACACTCTGTCACCCAAGGCTTTGTCCAGCCTGGCCTTGAACACCTCCAGGGTTGGAGCATTCACAACTTCCTTGGGCAACCTATTCCAGTGCCTCACCACCCTCACTGTGAAGAACTTCTTTCTTACATCTAATCTAAACTTCCCCTGCTTAAGTTTAAAGCCATTACCCCCTGTCCTACCACTACAGTCTCTAACGAAGAGTCCCTCCCCAGCATCCTTGTAGGCCCCCTTCAGATACTGGAAGGCTGCTATGAGGTCTCCACGCTGCCTTCTCTTCTCCAGGCTGAACAGCCCCAACTTTCTCAGCCTATCTTCATATAGGAGGTGCTCCAGCCCTCTTATCATCCTCGTGTTCCTCCTCTGGACTTGCTCCAGCAGCTCCATGTCCTTTTTATGTTGAGGACACCAGAACTGGACACAATACTCCAAGTGAGGCCTCACAAGAGCAGAGTAGAGGGGCAGGATCTCCTCCTTTGACTTGCTGGTCATGCTTCTTTTGATACAGCCCAGGATATGGTTGGCTTTCTGGGCTGCAAGCGCACACTGCCTGCTCTTCTCCTTAGTCTACACCATCCCTGGGTCATATAAACCACTGCTGGCTGTTTCCACCAGGAGCGTTTCCAGTCACCTTTGATTGCAGCCACCTTTGTAATAGCTTTGAGGAATAGGCTTGATTTTGGTAGAATAACAATAATTTGTTGCCTGATCATATCAAAACAACCGTGAGGAAGGCAGTCGTATCTGTCTGGGCAGAGAGGAGAGGTAGACTGGTTTGAACATTGCCGAGATCCTGTGAGGGAACTTTCTCCCCTCCTGACCATCTGGCTCAGCCCAGTGACAGCAGCATCCCAAGGTCAAAGTGGGGTTCACCTTGGCCATGGCTTTGTGTAAGTCTGAAATAAAACATTGGGCTCATCATTAGATCCAACAGGCACAGTGAGATGCAGAGGGTGCAGAAGACCCGCACTTACCTCTCAATTAAACCTGTAATCCAATAATAAAATCCCAAAATTAAAACCAACATAGCTCTTCAGTTCAAGTGTGTTTTCCTTAATTGCTAACAGCTTACAAAGAGATTCCTCCTGCACACAACAAAAGCCATAGATACTTGTTAATTTCTCCATAATATAAAAACACCATTTAACTGTTCATCATGTGGTTTTGCTCTGATTTCATACTATAAAGATGTTAGAATACGGCAGCCCTGCTTTCCCACATCACATGGGGACAAGCAGATGTTTTGCTGGCTTGCTCATTGCCAGCTGATTTTGTCTGTTTTGTCTAGGGCTTTGCAGAACTAGTAATGACTGTGATGAGCATGAGGGTTTTATGCTTTCCATGTGCAGAAACCATAGGAAAGACAGAGCTCTCCTTTCCTTTGTACCTGATGCCTGCCAGGTGCTGCTCAGGACTTCCTGCACCATTTTTGCACAACACCCTTGTTACAGTCTAGGAGCCAGCATGAAGTGCCTCTGCAGATGGGGAGAGTGCTTTGGTCTCTTCACGGGTGTTCTCCAAATTAGCCAGCTCTGAATGTGAAGGCAAAACCACCTTCTCCTTGATCACAAAAAATTGGTCAGGAGGAACTTCATGGATCCTCAAATCTGATGGCATATTATCTCACACAGCCAGATGATGTAATCCCTTTCATAAACAGCAGGGCTTGGCCTGCACTATTCCTGTATGGAAGCTGCTGTGGGCTCGCACAGTTCTGATGGATAAAAACCTTGTTTTAGGGAAAATAAAAGTAACAGTATCAGAGCCTGAGTTTTAATTGTGGCCAGATGATATCAATTTGTTCCTGTGGCAACACCAGCCAAGACAGATCCTATTAATCCCAGCTGCTCAGGCATCCGTTAGTATATAATCACTTCTGCTCTCACTTTCATTTCCATAAGTGAAGGTGTGAGATTGGTGGGGGTTCATCTGGATCACCAGTTTGATGCTTGGGTGAGTACATGGGAGAGTGACAGCAGTATCATGCAGTGCTGTAAATACCATGGAAGGTGGGAGTAAGGGCTCTGCAATCTGGAGGTGGAACTGCCCCGTCTTCATGTAATGGAGAGGTGGTAGAAGGTTTTGTACCTCTAAAGCAGTGTTTTGCCATAGCCAAAGTAAGGTTGCTCTTTGAACAGTGTAAATATAGATCTTCCATGTGAGTGAATTGGGCTTAGACCTTGCTATTTATCTCCTCTTGCTGTCCTGTGAATGGTGTGGTGGAAAGCACTAACTCCAGTCTTGCTTTCTACTTCAGCAGTTTTTGGTATGTCCTGAGATACTGCAAGAAGCTCTTGACCTGCTCCCTGTTGCATCCCAAAAACTTCCTGAGCCTGACCGGTTCAGTTCCTTGCCAGGAAAGGGCTGCCTCTCTTCGGAGAGGGCTCCAGGGAGCTGCAGACCAGCAGTGCTGGCAAAACCTGTCTCTCTCTCAGAGAGTGAAGCACAGGGTATGCAGCCCCTTCCCAGCCAGTGGGCAGCACTTGCATTATGTATGTATCTTGGCAGTATGCAAAGCTGGAGACTGTGGGCAGAAATATATCCTAGTGCCAGGGACATCCCCCTTGCCTGAGCCTCTTCTGCACCTACTCGGACCAGCTGCGTCCCATCCTACCCTGCTCATGTCTGTGGGGCCCCTGTGCTTCCCCAGGTCCTCTTCCAGTCCCTGAACTGGGGGTTGTCAATGTGACAGCTCTGCTGGGGAAGCAGAGGAGTTAAGGAGGCAGAAAACAAGACCCTCATCCCTAGCCACATAGCCCCAGATCTTCGGGATAACACAAACCTTGTGGTGGAAGATGCTCATCCACTATAGCCTGACTTTCAAGCTGAATCTACCTGTCTTTAGCCTGGAAAGGCATTCACCTAGCCATCTGACATGATGCGAGTCCATGTCTCTGCTAGAAATCTTTGCTGTTGGGTTTGTGATTTGGTATGCTGGCTTCTAGTTCTCCAGGGCGATTACTGCCTAGCCTCCCCTTATCTAGCATGCTGAACTTCAGAATTTTCCTTGTGCCTCTGATGTGGTTATTTCTTTGCTTAACTGTTTTTGCCCAGCACCCTCTGCCTTTTTCTATGCCTATTATTGTTGTCCTAGAGAAAAGGAATTAAAACAGCTTCCTTCTTATAGACATGAAGATCTCTAGTTTGGCCACAGCATCAGTGTGTCACAGCCTCGCTTCTTTCCTTGCTCTCGTTTGCATGGTCAAAAATCCCAATGTTATTTACTGGTAAATTGTCTCTGCAAGCTCAGTGCTTGCCCGGATGGGCTCTGGGCTGTGCAACTTCACAGGGCTCCCTCCCCCAACATCTGGACATGGCTGTGCACATTCTTCTTATGCCACCAGCAAGTCCATTTTCCTCTTTATTTTGGGTTCAGTTTTCCCTGGGCTGTACAGCACAGAGTGGCTTGGCTGCTGTTGGTGCTGCAAACTGCCCCTGTGGTCTGGACCCACCAGTAATACTGCTGTGTAAGAAGGTTCTTCACATCTGTTACACTGACTTTTCCTTGCTCCGCTTGCTTTGCCAAGACTCTGCGTTGCTTGGGAGAGCAGGAGGCTCCCCTCTCATCCCAGGAAGCAGGGCATGGTAGAACTCTGGCGACCCCTGCTCTGTGCTGGAGCTGGTTTGGGGCATGGGTTGCCGGTGAATTAGCTGAGTATGGACAGGTATGTGGGTAGATGTTTGCTAGGAGGAAGGTTAGGAGCTGTTGGAAGGGGTCTGGACTGTGATACAGTGTACTGCTGGGTATGAGGCAGGCTGGTCCTGGCAGCTCCCAAACTGGGGCAGGAGCTTGTAACTTTGGCAGCCCACACTGGTTAGCATTGCCTTTTTTTTTTCTTTTTACCTCTCTTCATCAAGATTTCTAGGCCTTCTCTTTGATTTCTCCACTCTGTGCAGACTCGTGCTTCAGTTACTGATGAGTGGTATAAAGCTGGTTTTTGCTTGTGTCTGAAAGCCTTCAGACGTTGCAAATGGTCCCGCTGCCCAGGTGTGAAGCACTGCTCCGTACCAGAAAGTGGGGATCTCTGCCCCAGGTCTGATTCTCTGCTGTGGCTCTATCAGAAGCCTGGCTCACAGGAGGTGGTGTGGAGCATGCTGGGCTGACAGCAAGGATGCTGGAGGACACAACTGGGGCTCAAAATAATGATGAATTTCCACAAAAGAAATCTGTGGATTGACGTGATATTTCTGCAATAGACTTGTAGAAACAGAAACTTTACTCACATTTTGCTGACAAATGCCTCTGTTTTTTTGCCTTTGTGCTCCTGTGTTGCTGTAGATCACATTCTGCAGGCAGGAGAACCTGTCCCTGATGTCAGTATGAGAGCTGTCTGGGGCAGTATATGGTAGTGCATGCCCTGTGCAACCACCATGAGATGAGATGGATATTGCCTTCTGCACAGCTCTTGGTTTTGCTATTTTTGCTGCCTTGGTGAAGATCCCTGTGTTTCCTGACACTATTTTAGCTTTATTACAGTTCTTACCCTTCAAAATATCCTGTTATTCCCAGATTTCCCATCACCTCCCAGTTCAGTGAAGCAGACCCTCATTAGTTCCTGTCCCCTGCTGTTCTTTCCTGCTCTGCTGCTTTAATCCTTCTCTGAGCTGACAAGCAGGTTGAAACCGTGGCTAGGATGTGCCCTGGAAGTAATGTTTCTCTTTTAAACTTTTGGTAATTCTCTTATCTTTGATGCCTCAAAACTTCTGTTAATCCTGGTCCAGTTGTGAGACCACAGTCTTTCCTATACTGAATACTATTATCTGCTGCCAGACACCTTCTCATTAAAACCACTGGTGCTTATATCATTTATGCTGTGTAACTTAAGAACACAATGGGAAAGCTACATCTATTTTGACTGCAGTCAAGATGCAGGGGAGTTAGGTACCATAAGGCAACTGTGTACCATGCATGTCCATTTGTTGGTGGGTGCGCAACCAGAAAACAGGATGGCTTTTGTCCTGTGGATGTCAGGTGCCAAAGGACTGCAAGCGGCTTTACCAGCTGAATATGTTGAGTTGTCTTTACTGCCTTTCATTTGAGGGCTTGCAGGCTGGGACTGAGGTTTTTTGTGACCCTTCCAGTGTACACCCCTCTGAGTGTCACTCCTGCTAATGGCCCCAACAAGGGAACTGCTTGCAAACTTTCTGCTTGGCAGGAGAAGTTAACAATAAAACTTCAGCTCAGTAAAGTATTTTCTGGCAGGATCAGTGGGCGTTTGAACCTAGAGAAGGTTATTAACTCTCCAGAGAGTGGAAAAGTGAGGACTACCTGACAAGGCTGATATTGATGTGATAGGCAAGCTGAGGCTGTGTTCTCCCAGACACTACGGAAGGGCCCAAACCAGCATCTTTAAACTTTAGAAGAACCTTTGTCAATATTAAATATTTCACTGGACCCTTTATCAGCTCTGAGTTTACCCTGAATCTCGGATTTAATTGCTTTCCCAGTCTTGCAGATCTCTTAGCTTGCTGTTGTACACTGCTTAGAAAAATTCATTGCAAAAATCAGGGTGTAAGTTATTCAGCTCAAAGGCTTTAGGTTCATCCTCATTCAAAAGCAATGTGTACTGACAAATACCAGTGCACAGAGCAGAGACCCAGGGAGTGACAATCCCTTACAAATGGGGCTGTGAGGCAGGAGAGGGGCAATTTTCACTGGTGGGGATGATGAGTGTCGTGGTTTAAGCCCAGCCAGCAATTTGGAACCATGCAGCCGCTCGCTCACTCCCCCCCTTTTTCTTCCTCCCCCCGCTCCCGGAGGGATGGGGAGGAGAATCGGAGGAATGTAACTCCCACGGGTTGAGATAACAGCTCTCCAGTAACTAAGGTATAATACAAACCACTACTGCTACCAATAATAATGATAAGAGGAATAACAAGGGAAAAGGACACAACCGCTCACCACCCGCCGACCGATACCCAGCCCGACCCGAGCAGCGATCTGGGCCTTCCGGGTAACTCCCCCCAGTTTATATACTGGGCATGACGTGCTATGGTATGGAATACCCCTTTGGCCAGTTTGGGTCAGGTGTCCTGCCTCTGCTTCCTCCTGGCTTCCCCTCCTCCCTGGCAAAGCATGAGACTGAGAAAGTCCTTGGTCAGAGTAAACATTACTTAGCAACAACTAAAAACATCGGTGTTATCAGCATTGTTCCCAGACTGAAAGTCAAAACCACAGCACTGCACCAGCTACTAAGAAGGAGAAAAAATGACTGCTGTAGCTGAACCCAGGACAATGAGTTAGAGCCCTGAAGGGATCACCTGGGGAAGAAAGGGGGAGAGGATGCAGACCACTGGACATAGGCTTGAACTTTATGGGTTTTTGTAGAATTTTGCAGCTCCAGTATTCAAATGGTCACATATTTCTGATCATTCACTTGATGTTTTAGAGGGTATTGCAAAAAAAAAAAAAAAACAACCAAACAACCCAATTATGTGGAGTGCTGCTCTATAATAAGTATTTATGTAATAGTGGCAAAAAATGTTTTAAAGCATTACTCTAGCAGCATCTTACGTATGCCAGTCAAGAAATCTTCCTTATTACATGGAGAATCCAGTGATGGTGCCTCTGTGCCATGTGGCATCCTGTTCCTGCATATTTATTACTTTCATGCTTCTGAGTTCTCATTCTTTTCCACGTGTGAGGTAGGAGAGAGGGGGAAGAAATGAATAAATCGGAATGAGGAAGAAAAGTTGCTCTACTTGCATTCAGAGTTTTTAACAGCCTACAGATAAGCCTTTTTCATGAACCTCAGAATGTAGGAGCACCAGTTGCCAGCAAGGAAAAATATTAATAGACAATTGCAAAATATTCTTTCCACAGGAAAGGGCCTTGCAGCAGCCTGAGGCAATATTTCCACAGTTTTCCAGTGGCTCTGGTCAGTTATAACAGGTTTCTTCTATTTTGTGCAGCTGTGGTCTGGCATGTTGTATGACAGGGAAAATTTTCAAGTTATGGTTTTCAGACACTGGGTTATTAAATAAGTCCTGTACAGACAGAATAATAGCTGCCTGGGCTTGGGTTTTCTTCTAAGTTGGAGCTTGGGGTTTTTTTTTTTTTTTTTTTTTTTTCCCATCAAAACCAGCAGGCTCCAAACATAATTTTTCTAAAGACAGGGTGATTTTTGTCCTCTCATGTGTGAAAACATGCAATGAGTCTTTGCACTTCTGCTCCTAGTGTACAGAACAAGAGTGTAAAGGTTCCCAGATTTTTGCTTTTTTTGAGTCAAGTTCTCTAATCCTTGTTGTGCTTCTATCCATGCCCAGTACATGTACATACTTTCCATGTGTATCCTGAAAATAAGCACTGTAGAAATTGGAGTTCTCATGTTGAAAGTAAGAAAAGAAAAGAGCTTCTGCTTTCTTCATGTGCTGGCCTGGGAGCAGGCACAGTGCCTGGTAAGGATGGGTTTGCACATGGCAGCAAGGTGGGGTGTGTTAACATTGGATGTTGGCAATGAGTATCATGCTTGTAAGGTGTAGGTCAGGGACTTCTGGTTGTTAATACTGAGCTTTTGTTTTACAACTTGATGAACAGAACTAACTATATTCAGTGCTGTAGCCAGCAGAAAACAGATAAACACAGCCTGATCATGGCCTTGACCATGATGGTCAAGCTGTTAAAAGCAGGTATGGTTTGCATAACACTGCAGCCTCCACTGATGGTTTTCTGGTGGGACATAACTACAGCTTCAGAAAAGGTCTCATTATAATAAGAAAAAATCCCTATGCAGTAATGCAGAAATAACAGGCCTGTATTGATCCATGAAAGAGAGGCTCACCTATCAGCAGGCTGGTTTTGTTTGTGCTTTGCTATGGCGGATACTTGGTCCTGATCTTCCATCCTTCATGTCTGGTTCCTGGATCCCACCCTCTAAGTTGCGCAGATGTAATAGTGCAAAAGCTTTGTGTGGAAGAAAAATCCAGGGGATGACTAAGGCAATAGGAATACCACTAAACCCTTAGCAGGATTTTATTTTTACAAATAACTCCATTTTATGCTTAAACTCTCAGGAGAACTCCCCTGGCTATCACAGGGGCTGATGTCTGTGACTAGAACTGTCTTGAATCATTTCCCCAGGCACTGACCCTTGAACTCCTGTGTCTTTGCCAGCAGGTTTGGATATGCAATGGATCCATCTGTAATGTCATTTTAATATACAGTGAATGGCAAAATTATGCACTAAAACCACTGAAAATTCAAAGCAAAACAGCCTCATGGGTGTCCAGTTTCACCTGGTGTCAGACAGGGTGTTTCTGAACACCAGTGCCGCTTTTCTGGAGAAAAGAGCAAGTTAATTATTCCGTGCCTGACACGGAACTGGTTTTGTGTGATTTGCAGATTCTGATCCTTGTCTCCTTAATCTGCTGTTTTTCTGTCACCACCCACACAAAGCTTCTCTTTCTTCCTACTTCTAGCTCCTGTGTGATGATACCAGTTATTACCTCCATTCATGGTGCCAGGCTTAAAATATTCTGACATCGGTCTCCTGCCACAGCTGATAGAAGCTGCCCTGTTGTGCTGGGCACCTAGGGAGAGCAGCCCATAACCCAGTGACTGTCCTGACCTGCCACATGACCACAGGCATTGACAAACAGCACAATCTGTCCATCCATCAGCACAGCAATTGCTGCTGTGCCCAGGGCATTGCTGAGTGTTCTGCAGGCAACACAGCTGCATTGCCTTAGACAGGCAAAACTGGCAAAAAATAAAGTGAATTGACTAGCAGCCCAGGGCAAAGCCTTATCTTGTGGATTCTGTTTATACGTAATCCTGGAAAACCCTCCTGACTTCCAGTAAAACCCTGTTTATGTGAAAATTCTTTAAAACACCCTGGTGCATTGCTCCTTTGCCTATCATTATCTGCAGGGGTGTGTTGATACCTGTGTGAATATGCACAGGTACAGCAGCAAACAAATATCAATATGAATAGGTTTAATATACTTCTGTACATGCAGGTATTTGCTGACCTTATTTTTTCAGCCAGAGTGTTATACTATAGGCTATGGCTCAGGCAAACCAGAAAAATCCTTCACTTACTTTTAATGGGCCTCATGTTCCAAGTATTGTTATCATTTACTTAATGAAATGAACTTTCAAGGTGCTACTTGTAATATTTATCCCCCTGAGAACTAGTATAATTCTGTTCTGGTTTCTAAGTTAACTGATGGAAAAGGTATTGTATGAACTTATGGGGCCCTCATTTTTGGCTTATGTTTCTTGTAGGAAGTAAACTGGGAAGCTTTTGTGGGATCAACTCAAAGCTGTTTCTCTACCTGTTACCTTCTTGTGTACTACAGGCCAGAGTCAAGTTGCACTGATTTTGCCAAGGAATTGCTGCTTCAGATGAAAGTTAAAAGGAAAACTGGGGTTAGGACTTGGAGTTGTTCATGTGAATTTACATATGAAAATTTGTTTTTTATAACTTTCTGCATCACAAATATTTCTCACTAGAGAAATAGGTCACTTGACAAAAATCACCTATTTGCATATTTTTCTGGTTCTCTGGGAGACTCAGTAGTTTGACATTGTACAGATATTTTGATATTTGTTCAGCTGGCACTGCAGTGAGTTAGAACCATTGTTGGAGTAAGCACACAAGAAGGGAAATAAAAACCAAGATGCCCTGAAATATGCAATGTTGTTAATATAACTACTAGATGAGACAAATATAAATCTGAACTTCTCCATAAGGTGGGTTTTTATTGTTTTGAAAGATTTTCCTTTTACCAAAAAGGACAAACGTGGATCTATTTGTACCCAGATGTTTCCAGACATTCGTGCCAAGGTCATTGCTCACGAGTGCAAGATGAGTGATGTAAGGAATTAATGGGCAGCAGAACAGAAAAAAGTTGCAGTGCTTTCAGGGGTACATCATTACCCTGGACAAATCCTTGCTTTGCCCCAGTGCTGCATGTGCATCTACCTACTGGCTCCTGAGAAAGAAGCAAATGTTTTTCTTGCAAGAGTTTGTAACTGCTGCTCTAAATTAAAGAGCCTGTCACAGGTTTAGAAACAAAGCTGCAATTTTCATTTTCCCCTTACTCTACCCTTCTGTGGGGATAGGTTCAGGCCTGTTTGGGGATGAGGGGGAAGCTCGCTTTGGTTTCTGGCACTTGCTGTTGCTGTAGTAACATCTTGCTTGTAAGGTGCTCATCTTCCCACCATCCCCCACCTTGCCCCCAGGGAGGCCAGCCAGAGCAGATGGGACAGTCCATCCCTTGTCCCCTGACAGGCTGCAACAAGTGCATTTCAGAAATGCAGAGGTGATACATGCTGAGGTTCCTTGTGTTATTTGCCCCTGTTGAAGCCATTTGGCACCTTCAGCTCCTCTCTGCCTTTGCATTCAAGGATTCCTGAAGGGTGGATACTCCTCTGCAGGAATGGCTGGGACAGTGATGTCTCTGCTTTGATACCTCCCTAGCTGTCTAGCCAGCACTCTGTCAAGTCTAGACTAGTGTCGCAGTGGAAGCTCATGCTTTTCTGATCACTGTTGCATCCTTTCCAAAATAGTTGTTTTCCCAGCTGTTTGGAAGTTCCACTGTGAGCATAAGGGATGAAGACTGTTAACCAGCAGGAGCTGGGGTATTATGAAGAGGCAGGACTTGAGAGGTAGAAAACGTGTCCCATATTGCTGGATTTATCAATTGGGAGCAGAATTAATATATGTATTTCAGCATGATTTCATTCTTTTGCCTGGGAGAGCTAAAGCTATTGTTGTATCACAGGCATAGCTAGCCCTGGGTGACAGCTTGGGATTGATGCTTGGACTGAAAGACTTGAAGGCAGGAGTAACTGAGGGTCAGGTCCTACAGGCACACACAGCTCAGTGACCAGAGCTTCCCACAGGCAAAATTACCTGCTTCTCAGGCTTTGAGGATAATCTCTCATCAGCTTCGTAAAGTGAATGCAGCCTCTCCATTTCTGTTCTGTGTACCAAGACCTGAAGAGACTTGGTGTGGGTAACATCAGGAAAGGCTGATGAAAGCTTAGGTCTCCTTCCTGAGTGTGGTGGTAGAGCCAGTATTACTAGCAAGGCTTTGCAGAGAGGTTGCTGAGCTCTGGCCACTACTAGCTCATAGTTGCAGGAGCAGTGCAAGAGCTCTCTGCTGCCTTGACAGAAACCAAACTGTTTGAGCAGTGGTAGGTGTCCTTGTAGCTGCCTAATAGAGCAGATGCCCTGTTTTTTTGTTGTTGTTTGTTTGTTGTTTTTTTTTTTAATTATTGCTGTTATTTAGCACTGCATTATAATGTTCAGCCTCTAAAAGTATTAGTGGAGAAAAAAACCAGCAAATGGAATGCTCCAGCTCTCATCATTCCCATGGTACTACAGGGAGAGACGCAGAAACATGTGGGGGCACATAAAATGGGCCCATTTAGATCAAAACTCCTTCTGCATATTAATGTCCTTTGTAGGTCTGTGCTTTTTTTTTTTTTTTTTTTTTTAAGACTCAGTTCTGTAATTATGAATTGCAAAGGCACCTCTATGACTAACTACACTTCTACGTAAGGCTGAGTTACTATAGTAAAAAGCTTTTCAGTTACTAGCCTGACACAAAGCACTACACCACTAGCAGGCAGCAGAAGGTTTAAATGAGCTCTGCAGACTCATGGAGATAAGATGATGGCTACAAAGGGGATACAGCTTTAGGATGAGGACTGGATGGTGTATGACCACATTAATTAAGCAGTGATGGGAAGCAACTGGTAAACATCTACAGAAAGCCATGGGGGAAAGACTAGGTGGGCAAACTTCTTGGGAAGTTTGGCCTTTGAAGCAGATGCAAAGATCTCTGCACAGTTCCCACATTTGTTCCAAACCAAGGGTTGTTAATTTTCTCTCTATGCAATTAGCCATGCTGTGAAAGTTCAGGGAAGGATGTGTTGCCATGTCCCTTGGGAACCTGGTTCATTAGTTTATAATTTTAATTAAAATTGTGCTGCTTAATTTCTTTGAACTGTACTGACTTCACTGGAGTGGTGCCATTACCTTGCAGAACACAAGGGCACACCTTATGCTGGCTGGCTTTAACCATTGCTGTGCACAGTCCTGAAGGAAAACTGGAAGGCCAACCACTCTTAATACTTGCAGGCGCATGCAGTTTCTGGGAGCATTTCCCTGCTACGTGGCTATTGCCACCTCCTGCACCCACTGTTTAGGCCCCATTGCTGTTCCCACCCTGGTAAACAGGTCATTAACTTTCTTGATGCTGCAAGACACTGGACATGTCTTCAGTGGTGGACAAGGCAGATTATAGATGCAAGGGGCAGAACGACAGGCCAGGTTTGTGCAATCCCACAGTGTGTTGCTGAGATGGGAGAGAAAACTGACATACCAGTGAAGAATTCCATGCACATCTTAACTAGCAGTGCCTGGCTGATACCCAGCCACATTAGTCACAAAATTTGCTGGACATTAACAGGAGAGAGATGTATTAAGTGCCCTGCAGAGCCTGAACAATGAAATTAACCTACAAGTGAGGAAAGAGCCTGTGCCAAGAGATTTTTATCTTCCATGAATGAGCTGGATACTGAAGGGCTCCTGGCCTTTATGAAAGGCAGGAAACTCAAGCTACTATTCTATGAGCTGAGAGATTTGACCACTGTGAAGCAACGTCTGTGTCACTAACTTGGCCAGACGGACCAGAATATGTCGGTATAAAGGCAGTGACTAATGCTGCTAGAAATGCTCCCAGATTACTTGGGAGCTGATGCTCCATGGGCACCCACTGTTACCAATGGGTCTTGGTGGCAAGAGCAAACTTCATGTCTTGTGCCAGAGATGCAAACAAAATATAAAACTTGATGGCAGACCCTTAAGGACCTATGGTAGTAATGTCTCCCTTGTAACCAGTCCCTTCCTGCTTTGTATCTTGTCTTTCAGCCGGAGCATTTTCAGTTTGCTAATATCCCTTTGATGGCATCATCAGCTGCTTCTCTGAAGTCTAACGGGATGAGCTCTAAGGGGCTTCTTTTGGCTTTCAAAGGGAAAAAAGAACAAAATCTGACAATGTCTTTCTGTAAAGTCCATATTTTGTTATTGTATTCTTTGTTATCTTGTATTATTTCAAAATCTGTTTGAAGATTTATCTTTCTGCTGCAGTTAAACTACAGGGCCTCAATCTTTCCTCATCACTTCTCTCAAGTACAGATTTTGTTTTGCATTTCCCTAGTCATATGTTAATGTCCCAGATTATGCTCAAATACTGCTATTGCTGCAGCTTCATGTGTCAGTCCACTCTAATTGAGTGTGTAAAACCCCATCTCTGGGCTGAAAAAAAAATGGCCGATTATAGTACTTACTTATAATACTTATCATATTACCCATCTTGCCTTTTACCTCACATCCAACATTATTGCTTTCCTGTTGAAGAGTTAACTTAACCTGAAGCTGTCCTGAAATAAGCATTTACCCCACCTTCTCTGAAAAAAGACCCTGCCTCCTCCTTTCTTTGATCTACCTTTTCTCATATAGTTGACTAAACCTTTCTTTGTTTCATACCCACTGTGAGGTGTTGTTTGCTTTAAGGATTGCTGGAGGTGACAACAAAATGCTTTTTGACTTGTCATGTTTTTATTTTGCTTTTATTTCCTATTCCATTCCTCGTGGAGTCTGAGTGCTCCAACTACTCTTCTGAGGTGGTGAAGACTTGCGCTTGCAGTGCTGCTCCAGAACTTAACTCTTTTGCATGAGGCACAAGTCCTAGGGCAGTTTAAGAGCTTTTATTCTACTTTTGGTCCTTGAATTCCTCAGTCCCTCAGCCTAGCTGATTCCTCATTTCCTAGGGCTGATCAATTTGTCTTTTGGAATTGGGAATCTGGAATCACACCTATGTCGTTCAGAGGTTTGGTCCAAATTCTACATTTGCTCAATTGATGATAATTAATTTTTATCCATTCCATTTCACTGGCACTATATGCTGATGTAACCATCATCATGTGTCCCTTTCAAGGATTATGTATACCTAGTGTCATTTCAATCTCCTGTCTCCGTGCATTCCCTTCATGCTGCCTGCATAACTGTCCTCATCTTTGTCTCTGCTTCCCAGGCAGATAAATCCCTGTTCTCTTCACCGCCGTTGGCTGGTGACTGCTTAACTCCTTCACTCTCCTGCCTCCATCAGCCCTCCCCTTTCATTTAGGGCTCAGCAGTTCATAGTCCATCAGCTGAGTGTGAAACTTAAATAGAAAAAGGTTTATTTGCATGGATCAGGTGATGGTGCACTCTTGCAAAGCCTGGCCTGGGGAACAAAGCATTTCTGGGGCTTGCCAAGTTGCCTCTAAGGATGCAAAACCCATCTCCTGTGCAATTCCTTTACTTAACGGAAGGGATTCAAACCGCCCCACATAGCCATGGGATGCATGCAACTATGTAAGCACAGTGCAACATTCATGGCTGCTGCCCTTTGAAGAACTGGCAGGGGGGATCATGGCTAGTTTTAGCTTCTCTATCAGCTTTAGCTAAAAACTAATAGCATAAAAGCTCCCTCCATACTGTCAAACTTGGGCAGCCATAGCCTTCCCTTGTTGTGGTTTGCAGATACTAACATTCTGGTTAATTATATAATTGAGATGTTTCCAGTGATTTAAAAGACTTCTGGCTAAGCTGTTGGCATAAAGGGGAGAAACTGAAAGCCAGAGTCAGGGGGAATCAGGAATTCAACAGAAGCCTTTGAACCAGCTTTTGATTTGCATATGAATAAAGTTGATCTGCAAAGGGAATTGCGTCCAGCCATCCCCAACAGAGACACCAGGCAGGAACCAGCTCCTTGCTGGGAGTGCTCCCCCGGTTCCTACTAGGATTTTCTCTGTCATGCTTTTATGACCATTTATTTCTGCCTAGTTACATAGGATCTCCTCCAGATACAAATTCCCTTCATCTCAGACATTGAACCACAGAATGCAGATTGACTGTGGTGCATAGAATAGGGACAAACATGTAGTCCTGGAGGTCCAGGAAGTATTGTCTGCTGATGTTAGAAACAGAAGCAAGGAAGATGCTAAAGTGCCCCAGTGCCTGTGTCGGTGGTGGGACCCTCCAGCAGGGATATTTGCTCTGCTGCACATGGATGAGGTGATAAGTCTGTGCTGGGTCCTGACCTTGCCACGTGTGTCAGTTTCTTGTGCAGCTGGTTGTCAGTTCTGTTGTTCCCGAGGGTGTTGGAGAGGATGGATTTTGTGGGTTTTGACTTAGAGGAGGCACTCGAGCATGATGTATAGCCTATAAACTGCTTAGGACACTCTAAGCTTTACTTACTGTTCCTTCTGGGGTAACCAGCGTCATGTGCCTAGTCTGGCTAATGCTTTTTAAAATGCAGTAGATTAAAGGTGAATGTGTTGTTTTGGATTTAGCAGTGAACTGACAGCATTTCTCATAGCTGTTCGCATACAGCTCATCTGGGAAGATGAACACTTCCTCTTCCTGAACATGACAACAGCAGTTCAGTGATTACTTCCCTACCTTCTTCACACATATCCATAAAGCACCTGTATGTTGTTGCCTTAGCTTCACCTACATGAGAATACATTAGCAAGTCAAAGCTTGAATTTTCATATACAGGCATAATTATTTTTCTATGATTTTTCTGAATGACACTTAGAAGCAGTAGCCAGTAGGTTGGTAGTTTGCATTGTTACCTGGCCACATGGAAGAGGGAATTGGCCAGAACTGTTTTGAAGAGTGCACAAGAAAGAAGGCATGCAAATACTGTCTGTCTCTCTCAGCACAGGCTGGCATCCCTAAAGAGGGCTGGCTCTGCATCCCCACACCTTCACTCCCAGCTGCAGTAATGGTAGCATGACTGTAACTGAGATTGAAGCTGTACTTTAAATCCTGCATAGTCTGTGCAAGCCTTGTTTGGATCTTGGTGTTGCTCCAGGTCCTTTTAACAGCATAGAAGGCAACAACCGGTGGCCACTGGGGCCCCCTGTACTCACTTGGATTCTTTCCTTTCTGATTGCTGTACCCTGCATTGTGCTGTTTCAAAACATCTTTTCCACTGCCCCAAACTATTTTTGGTACTGATAGCTTTTAACTGACTTAAGTTTTGATTTGGGATTTCTTGGCTTTGGTTGCAGGGAGAAGTGGGGATGTATTCATAGGCCTTATTTTTAATTATAAGCACACTGTCCTCTATGCCTGCAGTACACCACAGGACATCTCATCACTGTCTTTCTGGAGCTAGTTTAGACCAATCCCACATTCACAGCATTTTATATTTAATCTACTGTCCAGATCTAGTGTTTCTGAGCCACTTCAGTCCACGCACCTCCTTCTCCTTCCTATTTTGGGCTCCTGGGTGTGCTTTGACGCTTCTGTGTAGCTCAGCTTTCCAAGCTTCAGCTTACGTGAAATCCCCAAGACAGCCAGCTTATGTCACCATCATCCATCAGGGACAGCCACAAAGAAATCTACAGCTCAGGAGAGCTGCTCTTACTCCCTTTCCTTTGGGAAGGGGCAATATAAGCTTAGTGAGAAGGCAGGCACATTAGAGCTGTGTATGCAACATCATGACATTTAAATGAAAGAAAATGGAAAAACTCAGATTTGTTACAAACCCCACTTTTGAGTATGTGTTATATAAAGCTGTTATGTGCTGCATTTTATTGTGTTAGAATAAAAAAAAGAAATCAAACATCATGTACAGATATGGTGGTTCTTAGCAATAGGAAATTATTCATGAGATGATGTGGAGGTGTCCCATAGAACGTGCCTAAGCATATGTCCAGGGTACCAGACACAGACAATGTATGTCCCTTGCCTCTTTTTGGTGGAGCTTGGCCTTGCCACATTTTCTGTCTCCTCCTTGCAGAGCTGATGGAGACTCTAAGTGAGGAGAGCTCTCTTATTCTGCCAGCATTTCAAAGGCTGTCAGCCGCTTTGCGGAAAGGCTAGCAACTTCTGTGTCCAGTGACAAATGAGCTGTTCCTGCCCTATGGCAAGCTCAGGGCACAATGCCAAGGTCATGGTCACTCATTTCAATGGAGCCTCAAATGCAGCTCTGCTGCTGGTCTACTTGCTGGGTGGCCTTGGTCAAGTCAATTTGCCTCTCGGGTTGCCTCTTTGCTTCTCCTTGCCCTGCCAGAGAACAGGGACAGGACTGCTCCTGCAGTACAGATGTGAGACAGTCCAGAGGGTCAGCTAGCCCCATGGGCTCCTTGGAAGGTGTCAACAAAAGCAGAAAGAGAGCACAAGGTGAAGGCATTGTACAGCCACTCTTCTGCCTGCACTGCCTAGCGCAGCAGAGACACAATCTTCCTAAGAGTGAGCTGCCACCACAAAAGAGGTGATGGAGTGTAATACCTCTTGTGACTAAGCAGGTAGCTATTACCTGCTTCTCAATCCCTTCTGGCCCTTACCAGATCTACATGCTATTTGTTTCCTAAACAGCCTTGTACCGTGCTGTTAAGTAACACAAGAATTTTGTGCTTGAGGAGTTGGATGCAGGGCTGTTCTCTTTAATAGCTGTAGTTCTGTGTTGCGCATTGAGAAAATTGCGCTGGGTTTGTAATCAACAACAATTAACTCGCCACAGAGGTTGCAAGAGAAATCTTCAGCCCACATCACAGGGTCTTCTGATCTTTTTCACAGCACACATAGCTGCCAATGTGTTGCATAGCTTTTTTTTTCTGTACAGGAGCAGGGCTTGAGGTGCCTCGAGGGCTCTGCTCCCCCCAGCCAAAGTCACCACTTGGAAGTGCAGAAGGGAATAACCTGGAGTTAATGGAGTCCCATAGAAATGTGTCCTGTGCCCTGTCACCTTTGCATGTGGACTTGGCACCTACCACCCCATGCCAGGCTGACCTCCATAGGATGAGTGGATAACTGGGACCGCTCTCAGTAGCAGTGAGGTACAGGATGTCTGAGCTCCCTGCAGACCCCACAGGGATCTACCCTAACCTGGCATTTATCTCACTTTTCCTCATGATGGACAGAGCACCTACAAATACACCCTGGGCCAGAGCCTCCATCCAGAGACCTACTAAACTTGCACTGAATTTCCTTTTAAAGAGGTTTAACATCTTTTCTGCCTGTCCAATCCTGCCTTTCCTGGGCTGTGATGCTGTACTGAAACCCCCTCCATTGGATTGAGGAGGTCTGTACCCCCTGGGACAAAGGAACTTGTCCAGCTTGTTGCTTAGTGAATGTGCCATCCCTGGAGCATGGCTCAGTGCTCTGCTCCTCCAATGAAGGCAGAGACCCAGCTGACCAGCTAGCTGCTTGTGCAGATAATTGCAGTATCTGAGACATAATTAGATTATGTTTATTTCATGATCAGTTATGTTCAAGTTCTTGCAGAGAAATCTTTATGTTAAAATTAATTAATTGAATCACTGATTCTGGGGAGAGATTAGCATATAAAATCTATGTGAGACTTACAGGGCTTGTCTATTTAGTAGTGCTTGACTTATTTGTAAAGGCTTGCTCTTGCTAAGCCAAGAATATAACATGAAGTGCATCAGCCACAGTCAACTGGATGTAGGACCTGCACAGGAGTTTGTTACTAAACTTCACCCATTACTGGTAATTGTCTGCTTTGTTTTTGTTGTGCCTGTATATAAACTGGCTCAGCTGGTGGATGACTGAGGGCATCTGCAATGTGCCTGAGAATGGTAGCCAGGAGGCAGTCCATTTTGGGGTAAGGCATTCATTTTGGTACCTGTGGCAAGGGGTACTTGCACACATGGGAATGGGTGTAGCTCTGGTATCTCTCCCCCACATCAGAAATACTCCTACAGGTGAGTAATGCCCTTGTCCCTCCCTGCCCACCATGGAGAGACTGCTTTTCTCCAAGCAGAGCTGGCAGATTTCTGGAAGGTAAGAAAACATTGCCATTTTTACCTTAATTATCCTGAAATTTCAAGGTGTTGAGGTGTCACACTTGTGTAGGAAGCTGAGACTCTCTACTCCATATTGTCTATATCCACTAACCAAAAGATGAAGCAGCGCTGTACCCAAAGACTCCAGCTAAAATTGTGCCAGCAATATGTTTGAAAGCAGATAACATTGCTCCTGCAGTGGCCAACAGGAGATAGTAGACAAGCACCCTGATCAGTTTCTGAACATGGGACTTGCTATTTGGTGTCCATGTTTTTCAAATGGCTTTGGAAGTATACTTCAGTGGTTGATCAGTTAAGAACTGAGTAACCCGCTCTCCCTCTGCTGTCTTCCTGCCTGTTCCCATATCAGCAAAGATGTTCTGACAGCTCAGAGACTAGCGTTTTATTTCTGTCATTCCAGTCTTTCTCATGTATTGTTAGATCAAGCTGGTTGTCTCTGTCTCTTTTCCTTCATCAAATCTGCTATAATCTAAAAGCAGCACTGACAGCAGTGTATTACCCATCTACAAGTACTTATCAGCAAAATTCTCACCCCAAAAGCAGAGTAAGTCCATATACACTATCTATGGATGTCTCCACTGTGGTGAGAAGAGGGCTTTCCATCACTGAAAGCCACACACGACAAGACATGCCCTAGGTCAAATGTTCTAGAGTCATTCTTTAAGTACAGATCTCAAAAGATCTGCATCCCACTACACAGACTTCCTCCAGGATTTTGATGCTTTCAGGCAAAACAGTGCCCATTTTTGGTGGAAATTCTCTTTGAAAAGGGACTCCAAGTAACACCCGCACTCTGCAGAGGAAGTGTTACCTAGCTGTGCAGCAGATCAGGTTTGCTGTGAGCACGGGTAAGATCAGCTCAGTTTCATCTCCATGCACCCAGCATCCATGAGATCCTAACCTAAAGCAGACTGCAAGCCTCCTGGCCTTGGTTAACTTTGGCTGACAAAAAAGTATTCATTCTGCTTTCCTTACCTGTCTCCTGCTTATGCAGTTTTGAGACTGAAGGGGCAGGAGTAAATGTACCACATCCATCATGTATATGGTATTGCTACTGACTTTTTAACTAAAAAAAGAAAAATCATCTTCATTTGAGTTCCATAACTTGTAACTGCTATTTACCCCCTTCCTTTTCAGTTTTTTTTTATGGGATTTGGAGGGAGTGGCTTCCTGTAAGAAGAGTAACAGAGGAAAGACACCCACCTTTCTTCAATGGAATTCTTTCAGGAAATAAATGACAGTAAAATGAGAAGTGGCAGTGTATATTTATCATGTGTAGTTCCCCTTTGATTCATAGGTGTCTGCCCTTTTGCTGCTCATGTAAGGTCACAAAATCCATGTCTCTTTTACCTCCTTGTTTCTTCCCCCTGAGGGAAAACAACCTTGTAATTTCCCATGGCTTGGGCAGGGATATTGAATTCCCTGATGGTATAACAGCTTTTCAGGCTTCCCTCATCCTCAGTGGACAGTGAGTCTGTGCACTGTTCAGTGCCAGGAACTGACAACTGCAGCAAGCCTGTTCTTTGACTGGAGAAGTTCACCTGAATACTTAATTACACATTTTGAAGCACATTTAGATGGAGCTAAGCAGGTACAACTCCTTTGGCTCCATGGGGTAGGTGTCTTGCTCTGGATCCAAGCTTGGCTGTTCATTTTTAAACATGATTAGAGTTCAGATAAAATTGCTTCCAGCTGCTTTTATACAGCCCAAATATTGCCAGGGTCCCACATGATGTCCCTTTTCTGCCAGACCGTGATCTCCTATAGGGAGTTCTTCAAAGACCAGTTTCAAGAAAAATTATTTTGGAATCTAATTGCCTCTCACCCCCTTAAACTTTGTTGTGCTCCAAAGAGTCTCCTGTAAATAGATCCCATTCTTTAGAGAAGCCATGCTATTCTGCAGTGCTGGTGGAAGCCAGCCCTTGCCAGGCTCTGCTCTATGAGCAATTCTTGGACAAGCAGTGCTTAAGTAGCTTGTTATGTGATAAAACGTCACATTTCTTCTCCCCACCACCACTTGTGCTGATATTCGGCTCCTGCAGGAAACCATATGCCTTCCAGAAGCCTACCCACATACCTGTATGTGCCTACGCAGTCCGTGAGTCACATTTACTGTTTGGATGCCCCCTGAGTCATGCTGAAAATCTGTGAATTTTCCACATTTATTTTCCATGCAATCTCTTAAGAAGTTTAGACAGTTATGCATAACTATTTGCATATGTATAGTTTTTCCTTTTCTGCTTTTAGTTTCATGGGTGGTAATGCAATGGGACTTCTTTTGAAGGAAGTTGAGTCTACGTGGTTGCAGAGCAGCTCTCTCAGGCTATAGGATTGCACTGGTAAAGTGAGAGCCTTTTGAAAGTAGGTCTTCAGAAGCAGGAAGTCCAACACACAAACCCATGAACATGGCCAGTTGCTTTAGCCCTTTCTTGCTGCTCTGGCAGAGCCACATGTGCTCACTGTTGACCCTTGCTGGGTTTCTGTGTCCAAAGGCAGCTGCTGAGCTGCCTTCAGTGGGATGCAAGCAACCCAGATGGAGCCTTTGTTGCTGCTTCGCTGCACTAAGGCCTGGTAGGGATGGAGCCCACACCTGGGTGTCCTGGGGACTGCCTGAGGAGGCAGAGGGGCCGGTGTCTGTCTTCATGTCATCAGGTCCTCAGCTGTATGGACTCAAGCCTCAGACATGTCTATCTGCACTTTATCAGTCTCATTACATGGTAATTTGGCCTCCTCAGCACAGCACAGGCAAATTTGTCTGTGGTAGTGTTTTTTTGGTTTTTTTGTTTTGTTTTGTTGCTGAGGAAAGTAGAGAAAGATGGCTCTTCCATCTTCCTCTGCAAAGGGCCAGCACTGAAGATGCATTATAGCCCAAATTAAGAACAGCAGCCCAAGATTTACTGCGGTAGCCATGAATGATACAACCAGCCTGCCAGAAACAGACCTGTTTTTGCAGCTGTACCCCAAATACTAAGTGTTAAATGTTAAGCAGAAAAATCTCACAAACAGTCTAAGAGGAAGGAATGTGTAGACACACTGTTCTGCTGTGGAGCATGTGAGTTGGCTGTTTACATTAAAAACAGCTATGTCCACTCATAAGCGTTCCCCACCCTAATGATAATTCTGTGGCCTCATGGAACTAGAATAAGTGTCAGAGGCTACATGTGAGCATTTTGTGTAGCTGGAAGAAGCAATGTGAGATTGTAGAGAACTTCTTGCTGTAATTTAGGATAGTAAAACTGCCAGAAATATTCATTAGGGCAAACAATCTAGCCACCTCCCCCACTGTGAGAGAATATGTTACCTTACTCATCTGCCCAGAAATGTTGCTCAGTGGAGGCTTTCCTAGAGCTACTGTACTGCTGTGAAGTGTCTGACCTGGAAAGCTGAAAATTGGCACACAAAACCGTTGCTAATTTAGCACCCTCCTTTCACATTGGTAAAATATGAAAATTTTCACTCAGTTTTAAAGTTCACTCTGTAGGATAAAAAAAAAAAAAAAAGAACCAACCAAAACACCCCCCCTGCAGATATTTTGAAAGAATGTGGTGGTAAACCTGGACAACTTGCTATATAGTATTTAGTCAAATAATATTGGTAACTGGTAGTGACTGAAAGGACTTGGAGTCTGATGGCCGTTTGGTTCAGCCCACTTCCCAAAGGGCAAGTGTAATGGGGATAGGCAGTTTTGGTATTTATTAGCAGTTTTATGTGAGACACCATAGAGGATATGTTTGCATCTTTCTATGGCAATGTTCAGGTACTTTATAAGAGAGCTTGAAGAAACTTTTCCTTTAGCTTCCTGCGTGGCATCTGTCCTGGGAAATTGCTGAGTTCAGGAATGGGAATACAGAGCCCTTCAAAAACCTTAAAGGCATTTTTGATATTAAAAGCCAGTTTTAATATTATTTCAGTGAGCTGCAAGGTATTCTACATACAAATAGGACAGGAGAGTAGAGACCAGAGTCGAAGGGTCACGGGTACATGAGATGACAGGAGAGCTTTAAGAGAGAACTTCACTGAAAGCTCCTTTGATGCAGAGGGTGCTGGTGTGCCAAACGCCTGACAGCGCACTGCCAGGGGAACCATTCTGCCTGCAAATGGTACATCACCACTGAATAGACAGCTACTTGAAATACTGACAATAACATGTTAATCAGAAGAGGAATAAGAAGTTGAAGTGTAAGTAGAGACAAAATATCCTATCTGAATGTATGCTTTTGCATAAGCAACAGAAATTAGCTGGGTGGTTGCTTTTAGGAAGATTTGTTCCACAAGTGCTGCTGGAGGCATTGGTGTAACAAATCTGAGCCCACGTAATGTAGCTCTTCAGGAGGAAGAAAGTTTACAGGTTGTTTCCGGCAGAGTCTATGATCGCTTACAGCGAAATAAATGCTGCAGTGGAGTGTCTGTGTCACAGGAAGCTTTCTGGTGGTCCCTGAGGACGCTTGCTGCCCTCTTAGCCCTGGGGATCAGCTTTCTGTTAGCACATCACACTTACCAGGCAGCACTTTCATTGATACCAGGGCTCTTCCTATTCCTGAGGGGCATTTCTGAAGCTGTCTCTATCTCAAGCAGAGATATCTTAAGTGGTTTCAGCTGTTCAGAGTAACTCTGCCTCCAGCTGAGCCTCTCAAAAACTCCTAGGTAACGATGGTGTTCCTCTGTAGCTTCCTAGGATGAAGAGGCCCCCAGAGTAGGAGCAGCAAGCCTGGTACATGCATGATGAAGCTGGGCACCCCTGACCCCCAGTAGCTTGTGCTACTCCATCAACACAAACTATCAGGGACTCTTGTTTTGCACTTCCCACACATTACATCATCTTTCCTTCTAGCTGAGTGTTTTTCCTCAGATGGTCTGTGGACCTCTGTAAAAGTGAATGAAGAAATTAAGCCTATTGTTTAATGAGTCTAGAAGTGACTCCCCAGGTCTGCACAGACATTGAAAAGCTTTTAGGGGTCTGTAAAATGAAAACCTGTGTTCTGCTTTCAATATATATCATTGCTGTGACTGTTGTGGTATGAGGCCAATGATTTCATTGTGACTGTGGGGTGATTTCCCCATCTTTAACAGTGACACTGTTATGAGGATTGGACTCTAGCTGCCTGGGCCTGCAGGCTGCTTTCCACTGCAAGCAGCAGCAATGAAATGGAGTTGGTCCATGTGTGGGCTGTTAAAATCTGCAGGGTATTTGGAGGACTTTTATGTTTTCCACATTTTCAACAGTACTTTCCATCCATCCAAAGAGTTTACAGAAATAACTTGCTGCAAAAATATAAAAAGCAGCAAGTGTTTGTATTATGTGGAGATGTTAATTTAAACTTACTGGGGCTAGACCACATAGTTTACTTGCAAGTGCTTACTGCATGGCAGTAAGCATACTGCGTGCTTTCTGAAGCACCATGAATCATTTAAGGGCTGAAAATCAGCCAAGGCTCCTTTGGTCCCCTCACTGGTATGACTGCAGCTAGCAAGATGCCATGGCCTGGTGTGGAGAGCATGGTGCTATGTATGCTGGGGCAGTGTGGAGCAGGGTAGTAGCAGAACTGAATGCTTCTTGACTAAGTGCAGAAACTCAAATGAAGTCCACATAAGGAACCCAGCAAGTGACATCTGAGGGGGCTGCTTTATTCTTATGCAACGTCAATTTGATGTTTGCTGTTCTGTGGGCCTATATAAAAGAACAGACATGATGGGTATCTAGCAGCTAATTCCAGCCACAGATAGAAATTAGTACACTTCAGTTGCTAATTCCTTGAAGATATGAGCTGCTTCTGATATAAATATTAGCATGTGGCTCACTGTGCAGTGACTACCCACAAAATTATCATTTCTAGTTGCATTAAGCCAAGCAGAAATAAATGAAATCTGCAAAGGCAAAAATGCATCAGAAATTCACTGGAACTACACCAAAGACGTACCCTGTATAAATAGCCTTAACAAACAATAATTAACACAGCCAGCATGTTTCATCATAATGTTAAAGAGAATAGAAACAGAGTTAATCCCATCTGAATTGTAATGTAACACCATACATAATGATATAGTCTTCTTTCTTTGGACTGCTGGTTTTGTTTTAAATGATGGAATGTCTTCAAAGAGTCTAAATTAACTGTTCACAATGAAACTGGATGCTTCCTTCAGCATGTGATAGAATCATAACCAAATGAGATTTTAATTAATAATTTAGTAAATCTTTAGTGAGCTTCTGAAATGTGAGGCATACTCTACATCTGCATGATGCCAGGACATCTATAAGGATTATGACCTGTTTCTGATTAAGAAAGTAAGTAGGAGTTCTTGAATCTGGATGAATGATGGTGGACTGAGCTCTCCTCTCAAGTCTACCCTTAGTCCACAGATCCGGAATTTCAAAGCAATCCTAGAGCAGAAATGTAAATTCAGTGCAGCTTTGATGAGAGGAATACCAATTTTCCTCACTAGCTGATTTTTTTGGTCCTTTCTTGACATGATTAAATATAAAACAGTTAAAAAAAAAAAAAGCAAACCCAAAACTAGCAGAGCTTTTACTCTGTCCCCTCTGTCACCTCCCATTCATCAGAGGAGTGTCTCTAGTGTTTTACTATGCTACAGATATCCTCAGCTATCAGAATAGTCCTCAGGACTCCTGGCTTTCAGTAGCTTGTTATCTTGAAGCTGCTGTACCTTACTGTCCAGATCACCTACCAGAGGGTCCCAGAAATGTCAAGAATGAAGACACAAGAGAAACTCTGTGAGAAAGAATTTACTGGAATAAAGCAAAATCAAAATCTGCACTTTTGTTTCCCCTCAATATAGAGCAATTTCAATGCAGGTGTAGCTCAAATATGCTTTTACATTTAAATACATAGTACAGTCTGTGAGTATCCGAGGTGAAAGGCACCAAGCCCCTAGGACATGAAATTGAAAAAATGCTGTGTCCATTTAGAGAGCAACATTTTTACTATTTTCAGCCTACTGTGAGGTGTGGCTTCATCAAGTACTGCCCTGAGAACAGCCAAGTGACTTGTCTTCACTATGCTATTTAGGAAGCAGCTTCCTGTCCCTGGAAGCTTTCTGGGGGAACCTTGTTCTTTTCCCTCAATAGTCTTGCTGACCTGAGGGTGTCCTCTGAGGCTGTGCACTCCAAGCATTGTCCCAGAAGTCCTACTCTGCCTTCTTCTAGTGCAAATTCACCTTTGTTGAACAGAGATGGTCATGGTTATGTATTATTCTATGTGAAGTCTCACTAGTGTTTTGTACAGCACTATTAGGATAACTACCTGCTGAAAATTTCTGTCCTGAAGCTTACATCAATCATCTTTCCCTTTCATGGTCACATCTCCATAAGGGTTCACAGTCATTCTGTGTTGAATACCCACATTTTTTGCCTCTCCCCCCTGTCTGGTATGACTTTGATCTCTATGCTATTCTATTTCACAGCATTTCTTTTGCTGTAGCTTTTCATGTCACCCCACGCTTCTTCTGTCTGCCTCCACAGGGTGTAAAATATTTACTGATGAAAGAAAAAGAAAAATATTTTACCTTTAAGTCCTAGTCCATATGGTCTCTTCAACCAAAAATAAATATAGGAACTTTGCTGCTTTCAGCATTAAGCGAATACATAAATGTAAACCATCCCAGAAGAGGGGCCTGCACATCAACGAAGTTTTCTTCTGACACATTTCTAAATTATCAGGGAAATAGGACAAGAACTGCAAGCATACAGCTGTCTTCCAAATTTTCTTGTTCTTACGAGTCAGTCTTGGTATCAGACAAACCAGTTACTCAATGCACTCTGCTGTTGCAATAGTGTAGATCCGAGAAGGAATGTGGTACAGTCTCTGGTGATACCATGTTCTACGTTGCAAAAACCACAGCCGTGGTTAGTGGAAGATTCTCCCCTCCCCATAATGAAAATCTGAAAATAAGTTTGATAGCATATGTGGAAATAATCTGTATTTTGAGAACAAAAAGCAAATGGAAGGAATAGGATCATTGGAAATCAGTACTAAATAGCCTTACAGTACTTGAGTCTGAGTGTGCATGTTTCATTACTGTGGTCAGCTACCCTGTAGCTTTCTGGAGCATATATCCTTGGACCCAGCTGGACAAGTTAGCTCTCCATGTGAGCCTTTGCCAACAGCAGTAAAGTGTTTAGGTCAGTGTGTTCAGAAGTAGTTCTGATTCTTGGGAACTCACCATCAGAAACTGTTAAGATGTCTACTGCCCTCAACTTGCAAGAGTATTTGATCATGGAATTGGAGCAAGATAAGTGATATGCAAGCTGCAAAACTTAAATGAGGTTTCACAGAGGATTTCATGAAAGGACAAATTGGAAATCTGCATGTGAATCAGTAACAAGTTCTTTAGACTCTGATAATCTCTTCTATATTCAGTAAGAGTAGACAATACCATTAGGATTTAAAGGGTGGTTTTTACAAAACCCTCCAGGGCTCTCTGCAAAGTCCTTTCTTGAGAACACAGCAGGTTTACAAGGACTTTCTGCACCTGAACACATTATCAAAATATAATGGAAAAGCTATGTGGGCACTGAAGGATGCTCACTGTTAACAGGAGCTCAACACCACTGAATGCTCACTTCACCTGGAATGAAGGGCATGATGCATTAACCACTGGCGATTTCTGCAGCCCTTATGTCCTCTTTAACAGTAGATCTCTGCACAGCTGGACAGTTTTCCAGGTTTCCTCAGTGCTTGTCCAGAGTTGATCAAGCTGTGCAGTTGTTCCATGGGACACTAGAGGACTCGCCCCTCAGCTTCAGTCACTGGCAGTCTCCCTCTCCTATAATGTAAATTTTTCACAAAATTCCAAACACGAAAAACCTTTTCTTGAATTCTGTAGCCACATTCCTTTGTAGTACTACTCCTTTTCTTCACATAGCTGTGGAACATACCTTTATTCTCCCAAAGCTTCTACAAGGAGGAAACAAACCCATTAAAGGGAAGGTGTGCCTGGTAATTCAATTAGCTGCTCACCGCCAGCAGTAGCCCTGAGGGGCAGCTGATGCTGCTGGCTCCAGTAACTCCTCATTTCAATTGATCTCTTAGCAGAACATTTTTACAACCTTGAGCAGCAGAGAGTGAGGAGGGGATAGCAGAGGGGAAGCATGGGACTTGGGTACCCGTAGCATAGCCTATAGCTAGTAGCAGGCAGAACGCTACAGACGGAGCTGCGGTTTGTGAAGGGCAAATGAGCAGTCTGCTGTCTGTGCTCTTGTTAATAGCTCTCAAATACATATTTCTCAAATTATCTGGTGAGCTCAAAAGATAGGTGTTGGCATAGGAAGAAGGGATTTTAAACAAGCTGTTTGTCATCTCGGGTAAGAGAGGGGGTTAATGAATGAGCTCCACGTGCTCAATGTGTTCCTGCAGTATCTGGAAATACTGAGTGTTTGCTGTGAATTAATACCTAACAAGAAAACTCTTGGAGAATGAATCTTAGCTTTTAAAAGAAGGTACTTTCTGACAAGTATGATTTTGATTCCTATAAAAACCACTGCACACTCACCTTCTAGTTTTCCCACTTACCTAATCTAGCTACATGTGTCTGTAATCCCAAAATACAGGGATGGTTTCTTCAGGTGCATGTGATGGACAATGTGGTGGCAGCAGATGTATGTAGATCTCAGCCTTGTGTAAGAGGCATAAAGCTGGGCAGAATTTTATGCCCTCTGCTACAAATACTACATTGTTTGGGTTGGGAGAACAAAGGTATCTTGATGTGATATGCTGTGATGTCATTTTGCAGCGTGCTACTGGATCACATGGTTCAGACGCACCACTGTCTGTACTGTGGGTTGGGGTCAGGCTTGTACGGATATCTGAGCTGACACTAGGACTCTGGCTGAGGTGAATCCTCTAGAGAACAGCTGTCTGGAAATTAGCACAGAGTAAACAGCGATGGCTAGTGGCTCCACTTCAAGGCAAGCTGTGGAGTGTGCTGCAGAAATAAGGAAGAAGTATTACAGTATAAGTGGCTTTTGCACTTTTTGGGAGAAGCTGCCACTTTGCATAGTCTGTGTCTGAATCCCGCAGTGAGGTTTAATAGCACTTTTTTGTATTTTGTCTGAATTAGATAACCTTGCTATTTTGGGGGGATTTGTTGTATGTTCATATGATGTGAAGAGTTAAATTTAGTTTTAACAGATTTTGTTCTAATTGGGTAACACTTAAAAAAATCCCAAATTAACTTTTTAAACACAGCTGTTTAGTGTTTGATCCAGCAAAACCCAAAGCAATTGCTGCACTCGTCCCAGGAAAACATTGCTGAAGAGCACCTAGCCTGCTCTTTGAGAGTTTATTTCTTGGGCCAGGTTTTCACACAGACATACTCATTCTGCACAATACACCAACCTCTCTGCTTAATTTGACTGAGAAAGTTAAAATAGGCAGGTTATATAATGTTTGTCTTTACATCAGGAAGTCAACTAAGAAGCTGTTAAGCTGATATTATATAACACAGTCCTGGTTTAGAAAGTGTGGAGGAAGATGATCAGGTTGATGCATGTCGTATTGGTGGTAATTGTTAAAGGTTATAATTAATATTATTTTGTATGCTTTTGTTTTGGATGTTTGGCAGCCTTCCAGAAGGTATTTGAGCATTAGCAGCCAGGCACTGAACTCTAATTGTTCATGGGCATTCCAATTATACTATTCTATAAATGAGGTAAATACACTTAAACATTATAATGAAATAGAAGTTGTGTATCATTCCCTATAAGGCTCTAACTCCTGAGGTCACTGGAATAATAAAATTCACTCTTTCATAGGATTGTAAACTGTCTCAAACTGAATAGATATAATAAGAGCAAAACAAAGATGAGATGACTTTATATACGTGGCATACAACACCTAATTCAACAAGAGCACAAGCAACTTCAGAGCACACAAATTGCACAATGATAGGAAAAAAAATCTTTTTAAAATTTATTTTAATCAAAAGAAAAAAAGATCAGTTCTCTCTTACTCTCCCTGTAAACAGGAACATGTTTATCTACTAGTCATACTCAGCTGGACTCTCTAACCCTAAGAATAAAGGCATCCTTCTATTCTGATCAAGGTCAAATTAACCTACGACAAGTTTCAGTTAGGAGGACAAAGACTGGATATATAGTTCATAAATTAAAAATATGAAGGTTGTATTACTGAGGAAACCATCTTCTCTGTATAAAAAAAGATTAAAATCAAACAGATGTGTAAGATGATCCCAAAAGAATTCTATTGAGTAGGCTTCATTAAGCTAAACTGTGATTTCTTAATGAAACTTTGAATTTAACAATTGGAATAAGATTGGATTCTGCTGTGTGATAGCAGTGACTTATTTTACCCACAAGAATGACGATGACAGAAAAGAGCTTGTATTTTGACTGTTAACAGTATATATAGCAGGCACGTGACTCATTGGGTTGTGTGACAGTAACTGCACTATACAATAAGAGTAGCTTTAATCTTTAGTAGCCTTGTGAAAATTAGCTGTATGTAGTAGCTCTTGCAGAAAAAGACATATGCTACCATGCCATGCTCTGATTCGAGCAGAATGCTTCTGTAAGAAGCTGTTTGCATTCTCTTAACCTACAATGTTACAGATTATACAGAAAGGCATTCCCCTGAAAAGACAGCTCCTGGAAAGTAAGGCTGTGGCACATGATCCAACCTGATCAGGCATCAGAGAATCCAGACGAGTGGAGGCATAATGAACAAGCTAACTTCACTCAGACTTCATTCTTTATTAGCCAGGGGAAATTAGGCTTGATTAGTTTCATTGCTTCCGCAGTTAGCTGTGAAGCATTGCACTCAGTTTGCAGGGGAAGTGAAGTGAAAGCTTTTCTGCAGCTGTCAGAGATCCTTTCATGAGTAACAATTCCCAGTTCTGCATGAAAAAGGGAAATAATCTGCTCTGTATACTATATGGTGACTTTGGGCATTAAACAGATGACAAATGTAAGATAAAAAGATTTGGTTTTCTTGTTCTTGTGTTTTCTTCTATTAATAAGCCCAATATAAAAAAAAAACCTCTTCAGTTTACTCTTCAACTGGCAGCAATCATTTTGACTTAAGTTAATATCAGTGCAAGCAATATGCCCATATACACCAGTGTCCAACTTGAAATTAATATGAATACATTTATTAAGTTAGTCTACCCCACCTTCTGACTTTGAGCTTATTACTGTTGTATTTTCTTGGCCATACTAGCAACGGTACTTGTACTGGTACTTGCAACGTAGTGATGTCTGCTGTCCTTTTTGTCTTGGTTTTCAAATGGCTATTGTTATGTCGATAGGTGTATTATGTGTGGATCTTGTTAATGTTTCTTGAAGTCTCCTGTTCCGAGTTCATCAAACCTCTCCAGTTACTATGTGGGACGCCAGCTGCAACATTCAGAAAGAACAGTTTTCAAAGTGGTGTCTGACAGCTGTCCTGCTTTGCAGAGATGGGAGTTGGTGCCCTATCAGGTACAAATCCCTGGCAGAGGTCACTGCTCTGATTTTCAGAGCAGGCAACTACCAACAAGCTCTGGCATAGTTTCTCAAAATGGGAAAGCATTGCCTCTGTTTCACTGTGTTTTTGTAAATTGGTTTTATTAGCCTCTCTCACAGGGCCTGCTTTTCCCATGTGTACAAATGGCATGGGCTAGGAGCAGGTGGCTGTTATGGAAAGTTTCTTCACATCTGGGCAACATGTTTGCATTGTGTTCGTCTCCTTGCTGCCAAAAGCCTTCCGCTCTCGTGTTGCACACCCCTCCCTGAGCACCATGTCTTCAAATGGGTAGAGCAATACCTGCATTGAAGCAAGCTACCTGCATTGAAGCAAGCTGCCTGCTTGTCCCAGACAGAGCATCCCACACAGGCTACTGACAGTGGTTGCCAAAGAAAGGATTTTAGCAGTGAGATCTGAAGGCAGGGAGATAGGGTCAGACCCTCAGCCTCTTCTGGGGCCAAGAGAGCTACAGCGGTGACAGGCTGTTGTTTTGTATAATTGTTCTGGAGTTCCTACACCAAGGGTCATGCTGGAGCACAGCCAGGATGTGTCTAGCAAAGCATAACATAATGCTGACTTGTATGCTGACCACAGCAGTCACAATTTAAGTACAAAGCCTTTCTGTATGCTGCCTGTAAGGGTTTGATTTAAATGATACTGCTTAAGCCATGGCACAAACGATGCTCTGGTTCATACCCAGTTTTCCCCTCCTCCAAGGGAACTACACAATTTCCT
The DNA here is from genome assembly GCF_000696875.1 of Nestor notabilis. NCBI lineage: Eukaryota > Metazoa > Chordata > Aves > Psittaciformes > Psittacidae > Nestor > Nestor notabilis. The sequence goes on along the minus strand of NW_009927450.1, from coordinate 2,169 downwards.
GAAAACTGGAGACTGAAAAAAGCAATGTGTAATACAGGGCAGTTTTGCAACATTGGCTCTTACTGCAGTGTGCTAGTAAAAATGCCATGTTCCATTCATAAGATTTTCTACATGCACTGGAATTTCAAAACCACTTTATATATTGAAGTTTAGTGCTGTGCTTTCTGGTTCAACCACTTTCAATTGACAAATATACTCCTTGAACTGAAACAAGTGCTGGGAACCAACACAGCTCTCTGAGGTACAATAAGGCTCACCTAATTGCTTCCTGGCCTGCTGATCTGTCATCCTGATCCCCTCTTTGATGTTTTCTTTTTCCTTTTTTTTTTCCTGGAGCATTAGTAACAAGTGAGAAATGCTGTCTCAGGGTGTTATATATGGGATTATTTTTCTATCCCCAGCACAATGACCATATGTAATGGGATTACCTCTTACTTTAAATAAAAAGCTGTGGAAACATCAAATACTGTTTATGAAAAAGTAGTTTATTGCAAAAATAAATATTATTCTTTTCTTTATAATAATATGTTTTTGTTAGTCAGCAAAAGCAACCTAACTGCTGCAGATGTCTTCTTTCTGCTAGCTAAATTTAGGCTGTTCTTCCTCTCCTCCTGTACACATACTCCTCTGACATCAAGAGGACTGTGGCCCCTTTAGAGGATATTTATTGCTGTTGTAAATAGGGAAAACTGATGAGGCCAGATGATGGAGTCTTCTATCAATATCCCTTCTTAGCATGCTTTCATTTCAAAATACATGAACTGGTACCATTAGTGCTGAAATTCTGAAAGTACGAAAGTACAACTATAAAGGAGGAAAATGGGAAATGTGTGTCAGCACTAAATGCATATTGTTTTCTTCAATGAGAAATGAACAATTTCACAGGACATAGCTGTGGGAGGAGGAGAAACTCCTGGTGCAAACATACAAAACATGGGAGTATTGAGGAGAGGGGGAGAGAGAGAGAGGCCTTTTCTACATCTGGGTTAGGTTTTTGCAGTGTAAGTTTTCTGTAAGATTAGGACCTTGCCACAGCCAAATCTAGTCCTGATTTTTAGACTTCAAATTCAAAAGTTGGCAAGTTTTGGGTTTTTTTTGTTTGTTTGGTTTTTTTTTTTTTTTTTTTTTTTTTTTTCTAGGTACCTGGAATAAGCTCTTGTATGCTTTCAGTTGTGCCCAAATCAAAAAAGTGTAAATGGAAATGCAAACTTGGACCAAAAAAAATCACATCAGCAGAATTTGCTTTGAACTTTGAAGCCTCTCTGTCTCTCATATGCACATACATGCAGGGTTTGAGCTGTTTCAGTTGTGAAGTTCTCTGCCTGATTGAGAAATACGTAACATTCCCCCTCAGTACAAGCATTTGAGTACCCCTAAATTCACGAATTTTAATATACATTTTCCCTTTAATAGGCATCCAGAACATGCTGCAAAGATCATCATGTTTCTATGCAAGTCACCCATTTCTGTGCCCTGTCTCCTCTTTGCTATCATGCAAAAAAAGCAAGCTGTTTGTACTGCTTTTGAAGGCACCTCATTACTATTTCCGTGCCAGTTTTTAGAAAGCAGCTTTCATGATTCTGATCAGTCCATGCTGTCAGCCTACACACCCCACTTCTTAAACTTTCAGATAAGCAAGGCTTTTCATGCTCTCTCACACGATGTCCTTATATTAACCTTATATCCTGTGTTAACCTCAGCAGTTATTTCTTTATCCTCCTTCAAATAACCCGTTCCTCTCCTTCTCTTTGCCAGGATCACTATGAAGGAAAAACCCAGCAACAGGTAGATGCTACTGCTCTGTGTATTGCTCGGTAAGGTCTGTACGGTATCTGTGTCCCCCTGCCTGTCCCATGACCTGTCGTGTGATTGGGCTGTCAACTTCTCGGAGCGAGGAACATCTCTGCTCTCTATTTGTACGGCAGGTAGCACCAGGAGCTGATCCGTGCCTGGGACTCTTACCCTATCACTGCCAACACAGTCGTTTAATCCATTTTTGCCCATTAACTCCTGCCAGCCCCGTACACGTTCGGTAACCGGCGGTCGAAGGGGAATAACCGATACTGCCAAGAAACCCGGTGGCACATTTGTACCTGTCCCGCCCTCCCACAGCATACATCGCCCGTCACCGCCGGGCACGCTCGACGGCGGGGTTCGTCGGGAGGACTG
>NW_009927449.1:368-5367 GCF_000696875.1 Nestor notabilis | reverse complement strand
GGCAAGGATAGGTATAGACCTCCCAAAAGCAGCCTGCGGGAGCTGCCGTGCTGTCCCTGGGAACACAGCAAGTGCCAAACGCTTGGTCATAGGCACATCCCTGACTAACTAAAAGGATGCCTTCTGAGTCCTGGTATGTACAACCAAACGCTTGCTCCAGCAAATATTCGTGTGCTTAATGTAACGCTGACCCCTTTAACTTTTAACATCGCTTCCCCTAATTAATCTGTTCAGGCCCCAGACTTAAATGGCTGTCCACAGCTGCTGCAAATTGATTTATCCCCTGATGGTGGTCTGGGTTGCTGACCAAAGCAGGATTTTTTCTTTTTTCTTTTTTTTTTTTTTTTTATCTTTCCCCTCCCCATTTTTGGTCTACTAATCTGTTTTGACTTATTTCCTACTTACAGTAATGCTTGCATGCTTTTTGAGGGACTTAGAAAATATTTTCTTTTGACATGTAGCTAGAAACATAATTATTGTATTTGTAAACACAATACGTTAGGGCTAAGGGTGGATATAATTTATTTAATTATACCCTTGTAGCCTTACACTTCCGTCTCCATTTCTGCATCCTGACAGATGCAATGGAAAGTTTAAATAAGCAACTTTGTTAACTGTGGTTTGAAGCAAGACATAAAAGGCATTTTTATATTTGAATTCTATCGTCCAGGTTTTCTGTTCTGCTTTTCTGTTAACGGTTTAGTGAATCTGGAAAGACGAAAGGATTGAAACTGGTTCCTAATGGTTGTTAAAGCTAATGCTTGACCTTTCCACGGGAAGTCTGAAAACCTCATTCAGTTTATTCTGGGCTGATTTCCTTAGGAAATCCAATACGATCAGGGAATTTCCTTCAGTTTGGCTGAATGTTAAAAAGTTAGTCTATCTTGTTTATACCTTCTGAGTTTAGCACTAGGTGTTTTGGTGGCTCCCTATCAATAGAAAAAATGCTAGGGGAAAGATCTGAATATGGCTTATTCATAACTGTGTAGTCTTTGCAAAGACAAAGTTGGCAAAGGCTTTGTTAGGTGTAAGATGCACAGCAAATACTCTATGAATGTTTTTAACTAGAAGTTACACTTAATTTGATAATTGATAACTTTTCTAAGGTCAATTTTATCATATGTGAACCTTCGTGTAACTGCAACTACTTTCAATTCATGAGTCATTTTTCTTCACTGTCATGGGAAGCTCAACCACACATCAGGACAAGAAACCCCAAATCCCACCAAAAACCCAGCCCACCCTTAAATCCGCTGATGTCTCTGGGAAGCTGAAGCTAGGCAAGTGGTACAGGAGATGATGGCAGGGCTTCTTCCCTGGCCCTACATTTGCAGGAGGGTGAGCGGCTGTAGGAGACAAGAACCATTCTGTTTGTAATGGAATGCAGACAGCAGTGTTAGGTCACTGCTTCCTGGCAACTGCTGCACAAGTTGTTTTTCTTCAAAGGCTTTGAGCTTTTAAATAGTTTCCAAAATCTTTTTAAGTAAAACGTTGCTTTCTACCATTTTTGACCACCTTAACGTTAACTCGTTTCATGCCTAAATAATGGACCAGTAAAACATCACACAGTGTCTCTCATCTGTATGCGCTTAACACTACGTATGCCTGTGCGCACATGGAGTTTTGTACTGGAAGTATTGTTTATAGAATAAAGGGGAAAAAAATAGCTCCACCTGGAGTGCTGGTCAGTGGCTAGTCAGTTCAGGACATTCTTCCCTGTCAAATCCTGTTTCTCACTTTTCTGAAATGAACTTCAGACGACAGGCATTGAATGTGGAGCTCACTTAACTGAGGTACTGTGCAGACTGCAAACTCCTCCTTGTCAGACACTTGGGGTGAAGTAGGCATCTGCAGTATTTGCATTGGGGGTGATGGGAGAAAGGGCTTGCAATTGTCATTTTCATCTTTCAAATCCACTTGCCACACTCCATTACTGTAAGATTTTTAGCTAATTGAATAAGGATACTTGCATGTTGCTATTGCAGGATCTTCAGATTTTTTAGGTGGGGGGTTGGGGGAGGAGATCTTGTTCTTTGTTCTGTAGAAACTTCAAGTTGTCATGCAGAGATCAAGAAGCCTTATCAGTTGAAATAAAATGTGAATGTGGTCTTGCGAAGGGGTTATTTCTCATGGCTTGCCTAAAGAAATGTAAAAAGGAAATTATTTTTATTTGAATACATTAAAAAAACTTTGATCCATGTAGTTAATAGCAACCACTCTTTTTCATACAGCCTTTACGAGCAACCTATAACATTTATAAAAGTTTGAACTGACACTAAATTTAGCTTAAGTAGTAAGTGTAAATTCTTAAAACACTGGCTTCCGGATAACATTTTCTTCACCTTCTTTCACATGGAAGAGCTAAAAGTTAGTTTAAAACCTGAACTTGTCATGTAAAGGGTCTTGGTTTTCCACATGGAAGTTCCTTTTTACAGAATTGCTTTAAAATCACAGTTACTCTGTTCTTATTTACTATAAACTTGATTAGTTTAATACATGGTAGCAAAAATACATCAGGAAGTAGTATACTGTGTGGCTTTGTGGATAAAGAAAAATCATTAGCAGATGTAAAATCAAAGTCAAAATATCCTGCCCTTTAAAAGGCTTTTTTCCCCTCCCAAAATATTTTCATCTGAAAGACATTTGACTTCCACCTTCTTCCCCCCACCCCGCTATCAATATGAAAGTTTCCAAATAATGTTTAGAGAACAGTGGACATTTTATTAAAGTAAACATTAGTTCAGTATAATGGAGGTAATTGTAAGTGATAAGAGCAGAGCAGGTTATCTGTGTGTTGTTTAAACAGAAGGAGCTATTTTGCAGCATTTCCAGTAGCCATCTGTAGAGGAGAAGGGTTTGCACCTGTTTGTCCACACTAATTATAGATTAGGTCCAAAGAAATGAAATTCGAGTAGGCTTTCTCTTAATGAAATCCATAGTGATTTTATTGTAAATGTGTTTTGTGTACAGACGGTGATGGTTGGGCTGTGAGTAAAATAAATTGCTGTGTGGCTGTCATGTACTTGTAGTTGTAAACCAGGATACTACTGCATTAACAAAGGTGCTGAATAAAAATGAGGTGCTCCATTTAGGTTCCAGGCTTCAGTGGTGGCTTTAGGTAGGTTTAGTCAGAAAGGTTCACTGTAAGCACTGTCTTTTAGGGGTGTATTTCAGGGCAGGCTTCTTGGTTCCCACCACTTTTGTGTCAATGTACTGCCATATAGGTGGTCCTTGGATTGAAATACGAAGTAGAAATGGTTTCATGTCAAATATGTACACACACACATGCAGAGCATGTCAGAAATACTCTCCCTCTAGTTAAATACTATATTACTAAAATAAAGTAGAAAGAGAGAGAAATGCATTCTGCAGTAAAAGGTCACATGAATTTCTACCACATCTGTTTATAGTAATTATGAACATAATTAACATAAGAATTACAAGTGAAGTAATGACAAGCTGAGCTATGAGATATTATACCATAATGGTCATATGTTGGAATTCTCACATTATAGCACACTAGAATTCACATATTCAATGCAAGAAAGAAAATGTTAGATTTTTATCTATTTTAATGCTTCCAAACTTATCTGCCTGGGGCAGATGGACTTTACGCTTTATAGGAAGGTAACCCATTATTAAGAGAGTCAGTTGAAATTAAGATTTCTAGCCTGCAGCTTGGACTTTGAGACAGCTGTGCTTATGGAACGCCACTTCTGTTACACATTTGTACTCTGATTGTATTTATTTTATTAACACACATTGCTTTATTTTTGAATGTGAGTGTTTTCACAGCAAACTGTTTACATTAAGAAAGATCGTGGATTAGTTTTTCTTTAGAGAATTGTGATTTGAGTAGTAAAACTGCCTGTCAGACTGGCCAACATAGATATGACACACATGGTGTCCCTGCAAGATGAGAATCTCATGGATCCTAAATTAGTTTGTGGCATGATACACATGTATTTGACAGAAAAAAACCGTAACAAATACTCCTTAAAAAGACCAGTCTTTCATTTGTACATCATATTTTGAAAGAGCTCGTGCAGAGAAAAAGCTCTGTGGTGCCTTGCAGGTTGTATTAAAGTCTGGAGAAATGCACAGAACATACCATTAAGTTTAGGGCTAAGGTTTCAAATGAGTTGACTAACTTTTGTAATCTGACCTGTCTGATTACCTCTAAATATGGTTGTCACACAACTGACAATTGGAGGAAGTTGAGGGAGAAGCGTTCCTTCTTCAGGGTAAAAATACTGGCTCAGGAATGCATAGTAAATTTGACATGTGAAATCAGTTTGTCTTTAATGAAAAAATATCAAAGTCCTGTTTTTGTGATGGGAAAATTAGCCAAATTGCTGTCTTTCTAAGGTTAAATGAATAGAGTGGTTTATGAAAAAATAGTAATAAAAAAATTACCTTGTGCTATGTCTCAGTGATACCAAGAGGTTTTCGCATTATTGGATTAGTGGAGGATTTGTGACAGACCCCTTTTTGTCTGACATTCATTGCAGTGACACGATTTTCACACACACACACACACACACACACACACGCACACACACACCCCCATCTAGGTTCTTGTTTTCACTCTGTATTATGTGTCAAATTCCCTTTATTTCTTCTCTTGTGGAAAAAACCTGCTATCTTGGACGAGTGATTTGGGAAGAAGTTCTGCACTGAACAATGCCTGTCTCACGCTAGTGTGTCATTGTCCTCATCCCAGCCTTCACGGGGCTCCTTCGCAGGTGTGCAATGAAAATGTGTTTCCTTAACAAATAAGTGTTGATTCCTAGGGAGAAACATATTTAAAACTTGAAAACCTGAGGCATGGAGTTCGCTTGGCAACCTGGTGCTGGAGCAGCCATTCTGCTGGCTGTTCGTGCTTGTGGTAGGCAGGCTGGGCTGTATTGCTGCCTCCCTCCCCATACCTCATGATAACCCAGTCCTCCTTGATGAATTCCCGTCAAAATAAACCCTCTGTTTTCTCAAAACCAGTTAA
>NW_009927449.1:0-275 GCF_000696875.1 Nestor notabilis | reverse complement strand
CTCCCCTGCCACTGCCAAGGCTGAGCTGCTTGGGTTAGGTCGGGACTTGGCCAAATCAGGAGAGGGTACATCCCGCTGCCACGCTGGGCCGGGAAACTTCTGGAGCTGTCGTGCTCCGTGCAGAATGTAGATATCGTCAGTGAAGCAGGAGCCGGCTGAAATGGAAACGACCTCAGGTGGGGGAGCCCCGGAGAGCCAGCTGCCCTCCCCTGTGTCTCTGGCAGAGTCCTTTACCGGAGAGGTTTCAGCGCAACTTCCAGGGGCAGCGCCGGGAC
>NW_009927448.1:0-475 GCF_000696875.1 Nestor notabilis | reverse complement strand
AGTGCAGGATCTGGCACTTTGCCTTGTTGAATCTCATAGCACTGGCCTCTGCCCATTGATCCAGCCTGTCCAGATCCCTTTATAGAGCCTTCCTACCCTCAAGCAGATCAACACTCTTGCCCAACTTGGTGTTTTCTGCAAACTTACTGAGGGTGCCCTTGATCCCCTTGTCCAGATCATCGATAAAGATCTGCTGGATGAGCTTTAAGGTCCCCTCCAACCCGAAATAATCTGTGATTCTGTGATTCTATAAAAAGCACCAGCAACTGCACCCGTTTGCTTTTAACATTATTCGGACAAAACCTCTTTTTGAATGAACCTGCATATTTACCAGCGGGCCTGGTAACATCCTGTGAGAGAGTTACCTTTTCATGTATTGCATTAGTGAAAAACAAAAACATCTTACAAACCAAAAACCCCACGTAACTGAAGAGGAACTGTCCACGGAGAGGGCAAGGGGTAACAACGGGGCCTA
>NW_009927447.1:0-9641 GCF_000696875.1 Nestor notabilis | reverse complement strand
GCGGTTGCCTCCTGCAGCACCACGGGCTGCACCTCAAGCGCAGCTCAGCACAGCACAGCTCACCTCAACGCATCTCACCTCAACAAATTTCACCTCATCACCGCTCACCTCAACGCATCTCACCTCAACACATCTCACCTCAACGCATCTCACCTCAACGCATCTCACCTCAGCACAGCTCACCTCAGGACATCTCACCTCGTCTCACCTCAGCACCCCTCCCACTCCACCAAGCCCAGGCTCTCCGGTGTGTGTGGCCACAACATGGTGCTCCTGTGCTGCACCTCCACACCACGACGCACCTCACGGTGTGACAGCTCCATGGTGTGAGGCTGACGCGGTGCTCCTTGTCACCCCGGGACACCCCGCAGCAGTGGGAAGCCTGCCCTGAGGGATGGATCCAGTGGGGTGGGGATGAGCAGGACCATTACACCTTCCCTTCAGGAGCACTCTGGACACAGTGGACTCGCGGCTTTCCCGTTGGAGCAGGTATGTATTTGTTTGTTTGATGCTCAACACAAGTGCAAACCATAGTTTACCAAAGAAACTGAGTTCCATACATAAAGCAGTGAGAGGTTTAAACGTACCTTTCAAGCCCAAGTCTATTTACTTTTAGTTCTGTACTGCTGCGGAGTCTAGAAGCGCTTCCTGCCTGTGCTGAATGTGCTGCATGGTGGTTTTGGAGACACCACAGAGTGTTTGCAGGACATTTGGGTTGTTCCCTTTATTGGAATCAGCCTGAAAGCACAGACCAGTCTGGTTTGTGTTTGTTGTGCTGCTGCTGTATCCCTCATGAATGAAGCAGCATGTGATTTTGTAGTTAATTTAACATCTGCTGGTATGACTGTAAGCCAGCCATGTTTCTAATGTTGGAATGGATGGTTTCTATTTGGCCATGTTCTTCTTCATCTGGTGTTGATCAAAAGTTCATATAAGGGTTGTTTCTACAGACTCTGAGGACCTAATCCCGTGAAGATTTGCATATCTCTCTAACCTGAAATACCTGGGAGGTCACATTTCAGATGCAAAAATCAGTGTAACCTTTCAAGGTTAAAACCTAAATATTTAAAGCTTCGCAACGTTGCATTTCCTTTTCATGCTTTCCAATGATTAAGACATTCAAAACATTAGCAAGGCATAGGCCTATTAAGAAAATATGTGAAACTGTGTGTAAGATACAAAGTATTGCCTTTTTTATTGTGAACAGTGTCAAACATTACCAGCACCCACAAGCAGTTGATAAGAACAATGTGTTCCCTTCTCCTTAAATAATCTAACTGCTAATTGAAACTTTGTCTTAAAGAGAAATCTCTGCTTCCAGCTTTATCTGATTTGTACAATTCAGGGGTGGTATTAAGCAGCAGCTGCATTTCAATGGCAAATGAAGCCAGCATATAGAAACACCGTCCTTCATCTGGCCTCGATTGTTGGATGCATAATATTGGGATTCATTTAGGAAATCCTGTCAAGTCTCTCTGCAGAAGTGACTGCATGCCAACGACAGTGAAGTAATTAATGTAATAATTTAATAAGTTATGAATAATGCTTTTCACTTACACAATAATCCTTGTCCTCAAGCATAAAATAATTCCCGTTGATGAGTCATTTTGTGAAATTTCTTGAAAGAATTTGGGATTTTTTTTTTATGGTAAAAGATGTTATATGTAAACTGTGAGTTTGATGTGAAACTTTGTGATTATTCAGAGAGTCCTTTTGTCCTTAGATAGCCACAGATGAAAAGAAGTAATATTTTAATGTTTTTAATGGGCACAAAGTTTAGTAACAATAAAAGATTTTAATATGACTTTATATTGGTGTTGGTTTTGAATAGCTAGAAATAGTCTAAGTCTAGACTGCCACATGTCAGGGTTCCCTTGGACATGTCCACAGTGCCCTGTGCAGATGGCAGGACCTGGGAATGTTGTACAGAAAAGGCCAGTGCGCAGGCATGGGGGTGCTAAAAACCTGCATGTAACAGCACTGATGTGCTGTGCATGGGCAGTGCATTGAGCACTGACAATGCATGTGTTTCTGAATGGGATTTTCTGGGAAGGCGGAAAATGCAGAGGGAGAAAGAAAAAAAAGAGGCAATAGCCCTCTTAGAATATAAATATTTATAAATTACTTAAACTATTAGTAACAATGCTGAGAAACCCAAGTATTCAGAAGTCAGGAGGAAGACCTTAAAAGATGAGGTTGGTTTATGAATGAAGATCTCCAGGACAAACTTGCTTTTTCTTGTTGACATCTGGTTTCTGAGCCAGCAAGTGCACTGCCTTCATGTTATCGGGGTGAAGGTTAGAAAGTGTGTGTGTGGGGAGTTGTTTGTTTGTTTTAATTAAACCTCTATTTTCATGTAATCTGAACTCCATATGCTCAGGCGTTCAGAAGAACCTCAATTACCATGAGAATTCCAGTAGCGTTGCAAGACTTGACGAAACTGTTAGACTTCTTGAGGGTACATGTTCAATTTCCATAATATTTTATAATATGAAAAATTTATGGAACTTGTTCAAGCATGCTAACAGGAACGAACAGTTTTATTTCACTGCACGGTTCCCCTACGTAAATTGTGGACTTGATGGAAATATTTGAACTTCCAACATGGAACTGAAAATGCTTTCAGACCACTAACCTAAATATTTTGTTAGAAATAGATCCTGTCATTAAAATAGATCATAGTACAACCATATGCTGTTGGAATCTATCCCTGATGGAAGGTTTGCTTAAGCTGATGCTATGGATAGATGAGGGGGTGACAGTGAGTATGGACTATTTAAAACTGGATCAGCCCCAGTGTGTTCTGTGGACATCTCTCAGCCCACTCTCTGAATAGGGCTTTTGAATTAGAGCAGGATGTTTTCCAGCTTGTTCAGACCTGACTTACTTTCGACTCTACATGAACTGCACATGTACTAATGTAGCTAAAAAAGACACTGTAGAATATGCAGATAATGTGGTGATGACTAGTGCAGAACAGACCTAGATAAATGCCTGGATAAGGCAGGGGATTGTTCCACAGTGTAGTTTTTGAATTGCTTTTTAATTTGCCCCTGGAGCCCCCATATTATAATCTGCTGCACAATTCCACGTGAGACTATTCGTCTTTAAAACAGTGACATTTAAAAAAGAAACCATGAAACTGCTTTCACATGCAGGCTGCAGTTCAATGAACTGGATGAATGATCTTTCCACATACCCAGGGGCACGCACAGCTGAATATAGATCACCCAGAAAACCTGCCAGCCCTTCATAGTGAGATCTCAACACTCCTGCCTCTGCTCCAGCTCAGGTTCTCTGCAGAGAATTATAGTGCAGGTGCTGACAGCACTGCTGTGTCTTTGTGCAATTTCTTTACACAAGTTAATGACAATGAATAATCTCTCTTACTTTCCAGTGAGCATCTAAATAGGACAGGGGGGTTGAGAAACACAGCTGTGGCCTGTGTTGTACCCGCATCCGGGGCCCAAGGAGGATGTGTAAAAACATGGGATTTGGGAGTTAGCAAAGCATTCTCTTCTCCTCGCTCCAAGACACTGCATTAGGAAAGGTTGAACCAACATAGATCAGACCAGTGTTGCTATACTGGCAAGTGCTACCAAGCACGTGCCAGTGGAGTTTCCTGAGCAAGATGCAGAGATTTTTTAGCCTTTTCTGTCCCAGCAGTGGGCAGAACTGCCAAAACCTCTTCGTTTTAGATGGCCCTGTACTGCAGACACATTATGGCGAAGGCAGGGCTGTAATGACATAAGCACAACCAGTGAGTATTGCAGTGGAAAACCACTTGCCAGTGGAGTCTGCTCTGGTGCCTGAGCAGATGGGGGCACAGGCTGTTGCAGGAGCAGCAGCGAGGTGGGTTTGTCTCCCAGCTCTGGAGCTGCTTTGGCTTTGTCCCCCCAGCACATGGGGCTGGCTCACGGGCAGGATTTGCATTTCCCTGGCACTGGTGATGCAAGGGGCCTGCCTCTGCAAGGTCCCCTGGGGCTGCGAGGACAAAGGGGAGCAGGAGGCTTGGAAACAAGGAAGCTGAAGGAAAGAGAAAAGCCAAGTTTTAAAAAGCGACGCATTCAGCGTGCTTAGTCATAGATACACAAACGCAGGAGGGCTGGCAGAGGCCTATTTTCGTCCTCAAACTCCCCCTCACGTCCCAGACTTGCTCGGCTGTGTTTGCTGTTGAGATTAACATCCCCTTCCCCCACCACCCACCCACAGGTTACTGAAGGAACAGCCTTGCAGAAGGGGAGAGAAAAAAAAAAAGCAGCAGTTGCCTTGTTCTGCCTGCAGGAGAAATGTCAGGAAGTGTCTGGTGGTGGGTGGGATGAAAGGAGGAAGCTGAACTCCAAAGAGAATATTCTAGCTCTGCTCGTGCGAACAAATGCCCCTCTGTACTTTGCTTGATAAGAACATCCAGGAGCAGGTCTTTGCGTGCAGGAGCAGTCACTTCCACATCTCTGAGGGGTTTATTTGTACACGCTGCATTACCCACAGCACTCCATGAACTGGAGGGTAAAAAGATGTAAACAGCTAGGAAGAAGTACAAGCATCATTAATAATTAATAGTGTCATTTTGTAACGGGAATGATCCAGTATTTATTATGAAGTTTATTTGGATGGGTGCATATGAAATTTGGACCAGGATTTAAGTTCAGTGTGATCATGCTTTTACTCTAATCACAATAATTACAAATCTATTCTGCTTCTGCTTTTAAAGCCTAAATAACACAGGCTTTTGTTTCCAAACATGCCAGGCATCAGTTGTTGCACACCAAATATGGCAGTTCAGAAACTCTGAGCCCCAAAGTGAAGCTGGTTATAAACACAACAGAAATTGTTTTCATTCATTGTCACTGTGCAACCCTGTGGAAATGGGAAAACAGCCCCAGAACACAGCTAATGAGAAGTATGCTGGTTACTAAAACCACAGTCAACAGTGAGGAAGGAACTTCATTACATACATCATGAAGCATTTAAACAGATAGTGACCATTGTGTGCAAACGTGGTTTGTACACTTCTGTACCTGATGCTGTGTTTCGAACAGCTGATGCTGCCTCAGTGACTCCCAGTCTTTTTTACTCTGAAGCCTTCAAAATTGTCAGTATTCACCCACAAGTTACTGTTTCTTGCAGAACTTTTGAAGCTTATTATTTGTACTGGATGATCTGTTGTGAAGAAGTCTAGGGCAGAAGCACAAAACCCAGAGGGAGAACTGTGTTTAACTGCAGACCATCAGCTGCATACAGACATTGCTGCATTTAGTCCATAGCAGAGTGCAGGTGGAGGCTGGCATAGGGAGCAAGCAGAAAACTCATCTTTGTTGCAGTAAACAGTCATTAACTATTTTCTAGCTATATTCATACCTGTCTTGTGCTACCAGGATAGATTTATTGGCAAGGCTAATAACAGGGTCTTGTGTCAAGGCACAAGAGCGGAAATAATGAATTTTCTCTTTGCTTTTGCATCTTTGCTTTTGGTTTTTCATCTGCTTTTCTCTCCTTACTGAAAATCTAAACTCTCACCCCACGTAAATGTCCTTCCTGCGACACAGCCCTGCGCACCTTTCCTCAGCAGTGGAGGAGTTGGTGTTGGCAAGAAGCTGTCCCCTCCGAGCACCCACAGTAAGTCGGGGTGACATTAGTAAGACCTCAATGAGCCGTTATTTCGGACCACTTGCAGGCTCTGCCACGCACTGTGATGCTCTGATGTTTAGAGGGTATTATTTGTGATACAGTGATGTTTCCAGGGTATTACTTACTATAAAAAGGTGCAAAAAACAATTAAAAAAGAAAAAAGTTACGTAGATTTCTGCAAAATCCGGGCTATTCAGGGTCCCAGATGTTGTCTGGGATAGGTGTCAGGTTGTCAGACCTGTAATCCTCTGGGAAGTCCATTCGACTGCCTGATGCTACAGCAGTATTAATTTCATCTTCTGAGAACTGCTGAAAAAGGACATGAATAATCCATCGAGTTGTTTGGCCATTTCTGTTGTTCGGAGACCTCTTCATTCTTTGTTGTAGGTTATACAGGAGTGCCCATTTACAACTCTGCTTGCTGCTTTTTAACACCAGCCTGAATTTCATGCTGTGACTACATCACTTTGTCCAAATGTTTCTTTGAATACATCTACTGAATGGTTTTCTAATTTTCTTATGATTGTCTACTGTATGTTTCCAATTATTCCCCTTTGTTTATGTTTTGGAAACACCAGTGGATTCCAAAAAGTGCACAGAGAAGACACTTCCAGTTTTGAAGTTGTTAAGAAAGCCCATGCACTCTGATGAAATCCAGCAGCGTGAGTTTGCTCGCTTTTCCTGCCCCACTTACATTCTTTGTATAGCCAAACATTAACTAGAGCTGCAGTTCAGAACTGCTGGTGTTCTTGCAGAGCTGATGGATCTGTTTCCTGTTGAGGTCTTGTCTTATCAGTTAGGAGGAAGAACAGGATTGATTCTCTTTAGCATTTACCTCCCATTCTTGTAACATACTTATTCTCTCTTAATAGAAGCAATGGAAGCTGTTAACTGCAGCAGGACAGATTTTAGTTGTCGCAGAATCATAGAATCAACTGGGTTGGAAAAGACCTTTAAGATCCTTAAGTCTAACCACTACTGCAGGACTGCCAAGTCCACCACTAACCCATGTCACAAAGAGCCTCATCTACACGGTTTTCGAACACTTCCAGGGACGGTGATGCACATCTTGTTTCTCTCCACAGCTCGAAGAAACGTGTAGCTTGATGGCTCTGTTGTACAACTGTGCTGAGTGCTTCTGCAAGCCCATAAGCACCCTTAACTCTAATTGCCTTCATTGGAAACGGAGGGCTCTTGGAGCCTCTTGGAAGACAGACTTGGTATGCTCAAGTGTGCCTTCAGCAGGCGTGCACACTGTGTGCAAGCATCACTGCCCACTGCAGAACACAGCTACTGCTGAGAGAGGAGAACCCAGGCAGCCAGGGGAGGGGAAGAGCAGTGGTTCTAGTGACTTTGATGCTAGTTTGGATTTTGACAGAGGACTCAAAACTCCTGCTGCTTAAGGCATTTAGTAACTTAACTTAGTTCAGAGAAATCAGAAATGGGAAATGCTGAACTCTAACCTCCCAGGTTGAGAGAGCACAGCCTCCAGTGCAACTGTGAAGTTGTGCTGTCAGCAGTGTTCAGACAGCAGACTTCCTGCACATCCAATACTGCCTTTTTTGTAGACTCTTAAGCCTGATTCTCATCTCTTTTGTTCCATTAGGAATCAAGATCACACCCACCGAAATCAATGATGTTACTGTGCAAAGACAATCAACCCCTCCTCCCTTCTTTCAGCCTCTCCATTTGCTCGCCTTTCAGTCTAATCTCTTATCTGGCCCTGCATTACTTTTCATTCATCTGGGTTGAAAAATGGCCTACAGGCATATTTGTTATGGCACACAGGAAAAACTTCTTGGAGAGCAGATTAGTGTTCATGGAGGGAGTGAAAACAGCGCAGGAGGAAGAGGAGAATTCTCCTCACAGGAAAGTTGCTGAGAGCTCTGCTGCGCAGCTGAATCACCATCACAGCAGCTATTAGCCACTCCTTTCATCCTGCCTCCAGTGTTTGGGACCAGATGTGGCTGCAGGCATTTTACTTCCTCCTTTGTTCTATAAAAGGTGACACTGTTATTCTTGAAACTTGTATTGCGCTCTAGGATAATGGAACCATTCTGCAGAGATCCCTGCTGTTCCAGGCAGGTTTATCCAAGTGCTCCATGGACTTGACTGGTGGAGCTGCAGCAGGGTAAGCACGCTAGCCTGCACCTTCTGGGTGCCCCCCTGCTCTTATCTCCCTGTCCACTCCTTCCTTTGATTCCTGATTCTTAAAATTCCCGAGCATCTCTAGTTCTGTGACATACCTGGATTTGTGCAAACAGCCATTAAACTGTTTCCTTCTTGGTCAGAAATCCCTGGGGAATGCAGACACAGCATCTCCTCACAACTTAATAAGCGCTCATCTAATTGCTTCTTTAGTGGTGGTACGGTGTTACTGTGATTCGTGAGCTTTTACTGTTTGCACACAGGTCACTTACAGACCCTCATGGGGTAATTATTCTTAATTAGCAGGTTGGACACATGCTGCTCTTCCCTCTTGCAATCTGCAATTAATAATATGGAGATAATGCAGGTATCTTCTTGCCAGTCTTTTTCATTTATGTTTAGAGGAGGAGGAAAAGGTTTAGGGGAAAATTATCTAAATCAACCACCTGCTGAGATCCATGCCTTTCTGCTTGGTGGCAGCTGAGACATTCCTAACTTCAGACACCTCCTTGGCAGCCTGATTCCCTCTTTGACATATTCCTCCATCTCTTCTTATCAGGGCTTGATTCACTTTTGTACATCAGTTGTACAGCATGAAAAATCTTCAGAAGTAACAACACTGGTGTTATAAGTAGATATGAATATTTTGGAGGAGGGAAAGGTCTTGAGTTCTCCCAACTTTTTTCCTTCTCCCAACAGCTCCTATTAAACTAAACTCATGTATGCGTGCACTAAACATCCCCATAAGCAGATCAATGTGAAGTGTGGAGAAACACCACAGAGCTGCTTCTAAGTATTACTGCAGTTGTCATAAAGGGTTTCCAGTCTGGACACAAGGTTTATTTACAGGGGGACACACTGGGGAGAACAGCTGGGGCTTTCTTCCTCCGTGTTTGTTTTCGTATGGAAACAGCAAGCTGCCTAATGTGAGTATTTCTAAAATAGGTGACTGTTACCAGAGGTCATTTTTATTTCAAGTCCTCATAGCGATGTCAGTGTTCCTTTGATTCCAAGCCCAGGATAAACACTCATATTGCAGTCACAAAACATGTAAGCGAATCCTGGCCTCTACTAGATACGTGGAGATTCAAAGCTACTTTGTGGACTTCAGAGGAGTTTAACAGCTTTTCGCAGGACTGAGCGCAGAATTAGATTCTTTATTTCTTCCAAAGGATGCTGATAATGAATAACTCCCTAAAATACAGTTCACTTATACTTAGGACACAACAAAGGCGAAAACAACCCTTTTACAGTCAGTATTTTTTGCTGTTTCCTGAGCAGACACCACCAGGTGTGACAGCGAGGCAATGCCCGTTGTTTGTGTGCAGCAACACCCAGTCCCAAATTTCTTCTTCCAGAGCTTTAACCTCTGAGACACCTCGTGGCGGAAACATTTACTGCTCGCAGAGAGGGGCTGATGTCTTGGAGAGAATCCGTTTCAAAGCAACGTGGGGCTTCCGTTCTGCTGCGCTTGGAGGTGGTCGAAGTCATGCATAGAGTGCTGATTTGGGGGAAAGATCCAGCTATAGCACATTTGTACTTGAAAACCGTAAACCCACAGGGAAGCTCGCTTTGGTGTGAAACGAGCCCTTTGACTGCCCGGGGCTTCACAGCATTTGTGAGATTGAGCAGTACTTTACCAGGGCAGTACCACGGTGACAGGGTTTTGTGTATATAAACCAAACCTGTGGCTTTCGCTTGGGTTTCACCTCGGGTTCGGTTCTTCAGACCCAAACCCGAATGTGAAACATCAGCAGGAGCTCGGGAGCGTGATGGAGCAAAACCCTCCCGAAGCAGTAGCATGAGGGCATCGTGTCGCGCTGCTGGTGCGGCTCCATCGCAGTGAGCTGGCGCGGACGGGAAGT
>NW_009927446.1:0-295 GCF_000696875.1 Nestor notabilis | reverse complement strand
ATGAAAATCTATTCCCCCGCTACCATTTTGTTAAGTGTTTGCTCCCCATTGTGACCCTGCCACTTTATCTGTTGATTTTTATTTTCTGAGTGCATGTTGCCCATATGTTACTCTAATAGTTGCTATAATTCTTGAGCAATAGGGCTCGTATTTTACCGAGCTGAATTAAAAAGAATGCACTTTAATAAAAAACCTGAGCAATACACTAATGGCTTGACATTGATGTATTTGCATAAAGATGAATTATATGGGCTCGCTTGACACGACTTTTAATAAATGATCGAGAACGTTATTG
>NW_009927445.1:1805-4538 GCF_000696875.1 Nestor notabilis | reverse complement strand
AAGGGGAAGGCTGGAGCATCCGCTGTTCAGGAGCATGTAGGGTACGGGGACATGTGCTGCGGGATGCTTCAGAGCTGGAGTTGGTGTCTTGGGAAACTAGGAGGAAATAATTACTATCTCTTTTTGTCTTGGGGAGGAGAAAGCGGAAAGCGAGTTAAAAGAAATCTTCAAGGACCGAATGAAGCGTTTTGTGCAATTTAAAGCACGTTTGCTCAGTTCTTGAGAATACAGGCATTTCCTAAAACACTGCCTTGCTCCTGAAATGTAGTCAGGGATTTAGAACTCAGACGTTTCATTTCCAGTTCGTGGAAAGATTCCAAACGCTTTTGTCTTCTATGTTTTTCTGTACAAGCTCCAAACAGCTCTGCCTGACCCAAGCCTTTTTCCTCCGGCCAGCAAATAAAATGTTGTTGCCTGCTGTTGTTCCAAGGCTTCCCACCACTGCGCCACGTTACTGCTCACAGTGTCTTTAAAGGCTGTTGGCTTTGGCAGACTTTGAGCTCGATTCCCTCCTCCCACCAAGCAGCATTAATCTGAGCTGACCACTGAAGTCGGCTTTGATTCATACCCTGCTCTCTGCACGCTGGGGTGAGGTGCTTGGGCTGCTGTTGTCGTGGTCCAGGTTGTCAGTGCTATGTGTGCTGGTTCTTTACGTGGGGCAGAAAGGAAATACTCTGTGCAGAGAAGGTGAAAGTGTCTTGAGTGGGGCTGTGTTGTGAAGGCGCTTGTCAAAGAAGATGCAAGCTGAAAAGGCCTTTCATCTCCTGCAATGTTTTAGTTCACCCTAAATGCAATCTCTCTCTCTGTTCCCCTGCTTCCCTCATGCTGGCGCAAGCCTTTGTTTGGATGGGGGGAACACATCCAGCTAAAGAATAATCTGTTTACGTTGGGTTTGTTTGCAGTTCCTTGGCGTGGGTTATCTCATACTTGCATAAGTGCTTGAGGTAGAAATGAAGGGGTATGGAGAGGACAGGATTTTTTACTTCAGCAGCATGACCAGCTTAAACTGTTCTGAATGGCCTGTAGATCTGTTTGGTGTTAAAAGACAGCAAAGAACATGCTGGGTTGACTTCCTTGCCTTCCTTCCCAGCTCCAAAGCATGTAACTTATACTGGTGATACCCCTAGTAACAAAGCATCTGATGAGAGACATGCCAGTGGCTCCAGTGTGCTGGCATCCTGTGATTAACTTCTTCACAGTGTCACAGTGATTAACTTCTTCGAGGGCAGAAGGACCTGGTATCCCCTCTGACAAGCTCTTGCTGGAGAAGCCTGAGACCTTGGGGGTCGGAGGATAGTTTGGCCTTATTATGGGCCAACACAGCTCAGGTGTGCAAATGAAGGTTGGGAACAGGTTTGTTTGCTACAAAAGAGTAGTGGGTTGCTAATGTGATGGTAACTTCTGGGTCAGGGTAGGAATGTGAGAGGGGGGTTGTTCCTTAAATGATGGTACAGCCTTTTTGAACCGGGTATGTGGCACTCTGCAGAAGACCTGAAAAGCACTGATTAGGAGTGAGGAGTGAAGCTTGTGCCTGCCAGAAGACGGTTTGTAATCCGCTTGCACTGGTAGTTGGTGGAGGCTGAGCGAGTGCTGTGTGCAACTGCTCCATTTTTGTGTCTGATCTGTTCTTAATCCCTAGTGATGGGAGAGAGTTTTCATCCCCCTCCCCAAGAAGCTCTACTTGCTTGCTCTAATCATCTCGGTGTTAGTCTCAGTGATCGTACGCGCGGGACGGTAAGTGGCTGCTTACTGCATTGGTGAGGTTGTCCTTACTGGAACAAATGCAAACTGCAGGTGCATCTCTCCTGGGATGCTTGCTTGTCTGCAAGGTGGGGGCAGTTTTTGAACCTGAGAGGTCCTTTGGTTACACCTTCCACCTCTGACTTTTGGCTTAAGCTCTGGGAAAGGTGCAAGCTTGTGTTTGGAAGGGCTGTGCAATCCTTTACATGGCCTGTGATCCTGGAGATGCTTGCAGAAATTAATGAATTAAACCTCCGACCAGCTTTGAGGGGTCTAGCCTGCCAGCTTCCTCCGTGCTGGGTAGCAGTGTACTTGCAGGGTGAGCTGGCAGAAAATGACTTTCTGGTCATTAAATGAGACAGGGTGGAGTTGAGCAGGATGACTTTGACACAGGATGTCTGCGGTGAACTGAGACTACGGTGTTTCTGGCCACAGGACAACAGTCTGAGCTCTGCCACCAGGTTTTGCACTGCAGCAGCTCTGCTGCCTCTGGAGCTGCTGCTGCTTGAAATACTGATACAGGTTCAAGGTCTTCCATCTGCCTGGTCTCTGAATCTCATTGGGTCTGTAGTGCTGTGTCTGCGTTTCCTCTTGCCGGCTCCTGGCTGCTGCACTGGGATGTGCCCCGGTGTCTGCAGTCTGGGCAGCATTGTGCTGTCCTTCGCGTGGGGAACCATGCAGCCCAGGTGTCTGCTTCGTGCTGGGTGCTCAGGGTTGCTGCTCCTGCAGCCAGAGCAAGGAATATGGGGTGAAAAATGGGGTTTGTGTTTGGAGGCAGTGGGAGCGGTGGGTGCCCTGTCCTGGCTGGTGGGACCGTGCTGTGTGCTGCCTGTCTGGCCTGGAGAGCAGAGAGAGCGCAGTCTGGTGCGGGGCAAGACTGATGGCTGCTGCTGCTGCCCTGTTGCCTGAGATCTGGAGGGACTTGGACCTCCTGGCTGATGGGATATGCATCAGCTGGAGGGAAAAACGTGGTTAATCCCAGGCTCGGTTGTG
>NW_009927445.1:0-1584 GCF_000696875.1 Nestor notabilis | reverse complement strand
CTCCAGTCCCTGATGCAGAGTCCCTCTGCAGCATCCTTGTAGCCCCCTTCAGACACTGGCAGCTGCTCTGAGGTCTCCACGCAGCTTCTCTTCTCCAGGCTGAACAGCCCCCATGTTCTCAACTTAGAACACCGGTTCTCTCCAAGTGTGCCCCAGTGGCCAACACGAGCATCCTCTGCCTTGGAGGCGGGGAAGCCCCTCACCTGGATGTCCAAACCTGACCACCATGGCGAGGGTGGCCCCTGTGGGTCACGCCAAGGGCTGTGCCCGTCCCACAGCCGGGTGAGGGCAGGGGCCTCCCTGTTGTCTCCCCCCAGTGTACTCTGCAGCCGCCAGGCCTCTCGCTGGCTGGGACTCCCACTGCCTCAGCGTGTCACGGTGAGATGCGTTACCTTTGAAGAGAGGAGTGTCTATATCGGAGCAGAAATGACTGCTCCTGGGAGGCTTTGACAGGCCGGCCTCAGTTCCCTCTTTCAGGCTCTTGCTGGCCTGCCTTAGCGCCAGGAGGGACAGGGCAGTGATTCGTCCAGACCAAAGGGGACAGAAGGAACGTGTGAAACCGAAAAGTTGCCTCTAATGAAAAGCTTTGGTGAGGAAATGGCGATTAAGAAGTGCTAACGAGACTTGGGGAGGGCCTGTGCGGTGTCTCCCGTGTAGTGCTGGGCATGGCGCCGGGAGCTGGAGGCTGCCCGTCTGCCTGCTTGACACTGAAAATGTGCTTCTGAGCGCCAGTGATGTGGGAGTCTGTAGTTTGTGTGTTCCCTGTTCTCCGAGGTGTATCTATATTGACCGTAGTCACCAGCTGCACGTAGTCAATGCCGGGGTTTTGTTGTCGTGGGGTCCACCGGTGCTTGCGCTCTGAAAGCAAACCCCAAATCCCTCCATTGTAGCGGAGCTGGGGAGCAGGGAGGAAAACCTGTGTGGTGGGGACGGCGCCATGCCGCCTGACCTCTCTTCCCATCTGTGATCGCTGGCGGACGCGTTCGGAGCAGCCATACCTCGCTTTGCTGCGCAGACCGTTGTGCTCCGCACGTTTTCCCCTGCGCCTCGTGTCACGGCTGCCCACGTTCCTGAATCTGGCTCTGCACTAACGTTGACATAAAGTGCTTCCTCCACCACATCTGTGGAGCTGTACTGACTTCTTTTCGCCATGCCGCCCACTTTAACGTCTGCTGACCCCGTGCTTTACAGTCTTGCCCCTAGAATTAAGGGGACTTGTGACAAGGCTGTGCCCCTTTCCTGCACGGTTACAGGCTCAGGAGCCATGTAGCTGTGCGGATTAAATATGGGTTGAGGGCTTCTTAAAGTGCTTAGGCACAAGCAGATGTCTGATGGGATTTGAGGAAAATCCCATTACGTTGCCAGTCTATATCTTTAAGTGTCTTAATGTCATTAAATATCTGGGTCCCAGGCGGTGGTCTGGGTCCGACGCGCTCCCTGCCCAGCAAGCGTGCTGCTGACACGCGGCAGATGGGGAATTATGCAGCCCGGGATCCCTGTCTCCTTTCATCTTTCTCTCGTGATCGAGGAAACCAAGAATTAGACTTGAAAGGTTGTCTTGGGGGAGGGAGAACAGCAGAGCCA
>NW_009927444.1:324-2079 GCF_000696875.1 Nestor notabilis | reverse complement strand
CTATTCTATGATTCTATGATTCTATGACAAGCCCTGGGACAGCCTTTCCAGCACATTACCTTCGCCACAGGGGAGAAAGAAATGGACATTTAAATACAGCCTCCTCACGAGTGCCTGCAACCTGAACCAGAGTCACCCTGAGAAGCCAGACTCCCTGTGATAACAGTTTCACTTGGAAAGAGAAGCAGCAGTTAGCCAGGCTGTTAACTGGCTTTACTTCAACTTGAGTAAAGCCTGTACTTCTCAGGTAGAAGAAGCAACCCCAGTGCCTGGGAGCTCCCTGTGGAGGCACGTTTGTCATCTTCTCATTTCAACACCTTGTTGATACATCAGAAAGCTTGAGGAAAAGGCTTTGAATTTATCATCATCATCACAGAATGGTCTGGATTGGAAGATCCCTTAAAGACCATATAAGATCCAACCCCCCTGCCATGGGCAGGGACACCTTCCGACAAAGTTGCTTAAAGCCTCATGCAATCACAACATAATGGAGACTTTTTCCCTATACAATGAAAGGCTCTTAGCATAAGCCTTAACTGCAAGACAATAAGTATTAACTATATACCATAATGAAAATCTAGTCTTTGCCTTGTTCTGAATAGGTAAAGGAGGTCATCTTCAGGTGCTGAAAGGAAAGGTTCAAACACCCTGCATCTTATCTGACACTGAAAAACAAAAATTCACCTGCAAGTGAAATTCGCAGAATTATACTGAAACCTGACTTGCTTTTTTCACTGAATAGAACAGACTGCTCCTGGTTTAGCTCATGTAGAGGAGCTTGACCATGCTTTTAAATAAATATTGCCTTGGATCCATGACCAGAAATTGCTGAAGAAGTTGTACACGGTCTCTCTCCCACGCTATAAATTGTATTGTGTTGTGAAATTCAGATGCATCAAAAAGCTGGTATACTCATACTGTGGTTTGAAAACCACAGGCAACACAGATGCTGCCACAGATAGTGACAGCACAGGTGTGGCAGGTCAGCTCAAGTTGCAGAAGAATAAGCAAAGGGTGCAATAAATACATGGATGGTAGCCCAACAGCAGGCATAGTACCCCAGGTATCTTAAATTCTAATTCGGTCCATATAATGAAGCCTTAGTCATGATTTAATTGCATTGTAGCTGTTCTCTAAGCAAGCTTGTTGAGACAGCAGTAATACACTAAGAAGGAATTAAAAAAAAAAATCAGAAGAGTACATAACATTTTAATCTGTTTACACATGCCCAATGACTAACTTTGAACGGAAATACCTGAATGATCAGTACATGAAGTTTAGCATGCAGGCAGAAAAAGTGTTTAACATGCAAACACCCCTTCCTCTGCAACAGCCTTTTTCAGACTCCTTCTGCAGCCTCATAAAGGAGGATGCAGGGGGAAGCAATACACAGAAAAACAGGATGACTAGTATAACGCTGACTCAGACATATTTGAAATAACTTGTGGCTTGAAGAATTAGCTGATCGCATGGTATTGTTTTCTATTGTCATTCATTAGTAATCTAAAAGAATTCTTGAGTCCATACCTTTATTGGAGAACTTTAACAAGAAAAGGAGATAC
Source organism: Nestor notabilis (assembly GCF_000696875.1). NCBI lineage: Eukaryota > Metazoa > Chordata > Aves > Psittaciformes > Psittacidae > Nestor > Nestor notabilis. The sequence goes on along the minus strand of NW_009927444.1, from coordinate 517 downwards.
TCAGAAACCGATTTATATAGGCACACACATGGCAACATCCAACTTCAGTCTAACTGCACTTAGTAAAAACAGTCATGCTGCACAAGCCTTGGCTGAGAGACACCTGCCCTCCAGCCCACCAAATTTACTTTAGTACTTCACCTCGGGCACAGGACAGACACCACACCAGAGGGATGAGCTACAAGCAGCAAGT
>NW_009927444.1:0-293 GCF_000696875.1 Nestor notabilis | reverse complement strand
GCAAAAACAAGAAGTTCCCCCTTGGACCCCCACCCCCAGCCGATAAGCTCTCATACGTCTTCCAGGCTTTCTCTCTCACTCCCTCAGACACTTTCAGAGCATCACAGAGCACAACGAAGTCAGCTTCGCCGATGTCGAGCCTAGGAAAAGCAACAGACATCGCCAGCGGAGACTCGGTGCAGCACACCAAATACATACCGGGCCCGGAACTACGGAAGGGCACCTCTGACAGGGCCCCACCCAGCAGAAAAGCCGGGGCAGAGGCACAGTCCGCTCCACCGGGCACCGGGAGC
>NW_009927443.1:894-1206 GCF_000696875.1 Nestor notabilis | reverse complement strand
AGGGGGTCCAAGGGGCTGCATCCCTGGGTTTACATCACTTCTGGGGCCAGATCCCTCATCATGGGGTTCTCTGGGGGCCATAACGCTGGATTGAAATCACTTGGGGAGCCATGATCCTTGTCATGGGGGTCCCCGGAGGCCACATCCCTGGGTTGGGATCACTTGGGGGACCAGGTCTCTCGTCAGGGGTGTCCCTGGAGACCATGTCCCTGGGTAGATAGGGGTCACTTGGTGGGGGCCGTGTCCCCAGGGCTGTGTCCCTGGCGATGGGGCCCAGTGGCTGTGGGGGGACGGTGGCCGCGGGGCGGGGGG
>NW_009927443.1:0-749 GCF_000696875.1 Nestor notabilis | reverse complement strand
CAAGGGTGGATCCCACTCTGCAGGGCTGGGGCTGGGCAGGGTGGGCAGCAGAGGGAGCATGGGGTGAGCAGGAGGGAGATGGGGATCCTGGCAGCACTCACTGGGTCCCACAAAGAGGGAGCAGGACAGTGGGGGTCAGGAGATTGGGTGCCCAAATGGCTGCAATGCTGAATTTGACCCAGCTTGACTTGTCCCTATCACATCTCTATCTCCATCCTTATCTTAATGCTGTCCTATTCTCATACCCTGCCCATCTCACCCCTGTATCTGTCCCCATCCTGCCCCTGCCACTGCCTTTGTCTGTCTTGGGCCCACTCACATTCCCATCTCCATTCCCTGCTGCCTTGTCCCCCCACAGAAGCTGCGCCAGGACATCCTGCTCATGAAACCGTACTTCATCACCGGCAAGGAGGCGATGGAGGCACGGCTGCTGCGCGCAGGGGTCAGTACGGAGCTGGTGGGACCCTGGGACTGGGAGGAGAGTCAGGGCCTGATGCAGCTGTGCCAGGCACAGCAGTGATGGGCGCAGGGGTGATGGGGACAGCAGTGACGGGCTCTCTGCCTGCAGCTGCAGGACCGGCAGCACTTTGTGGAGAACGACGAGATGTACTCGCTGCAGGACCTGATTGACATCGAGGCCGGGCGCCTGAGCTGCTCCCTTACCGAGATACACACCCTCTTTGCCAAGCACATCAAGCTGGACTGCGAGGTGAGCCATGGGGCAGACCCACAGCATGGCTACCATAGGG
>NW_009927442.1:0-1547 GCF_000696875.1 Nestor notabilis | reverse complement strand
GAGGGAAGCCAGGCTGAATGACTGGAGAAATAGAAACCGTGCAAAATCCCGGCACAAACTTGGCATAAAAGTGAAAGTCTTGGAGCCCTGAGGGACCCGGATACTGGCAAAAGAGAGACTATCCAGAAACTGACAACTGGTTTTTAACCAAAACCAGACAAGGGAAAAAATTACCTCACACAAACTATTCGAAGATCACATTCTGAAAACACCTGTCAGTGCTGCCTTGGGGACAGCAGGACTTCAGGAGAAGGATACAGAGATGGAACAGTGTGGAAGATGATTCTGACAACCAGAAATGTTAAGATGTCCATATAGACTCAGTGGTGTGTGTGTAAATATCCATATTTACAAGGATAAAGGACACATATGGCCATAAATGGAGATACATGGATTTCCATATATGTATAGATACAGGTCTACAACAGCCTGATAGAATAGATTTTACAGTTCCCCATTTAGAATAGATTTTACAGTTCCCCATTTCTTTTCCCCTCTTAGGCCCTACTGAGCAGGGTACTCAGCTGAACAGGTTCAGTCCCACAAGCCCAAGCAACCTCTTGAAGCAGGGGGGCTGTTTTCCAATATGCTGACCTCCGATGAAAGAGGAAAGGGCTCAACCCCAGCCCAAACACAAAGGACAAAACACCTCTGTGCATCGTGACTCCAGTGTAACTTGGGCTGCAGAAAATGAGTTCTTCTGGAACAGCTTTCTTAGAGTCAGAGACGCTCTTAATCTGAATAAACCCCAGCAGAATATTTGAATAAAACCCAACAAGACAAGATAATCCGTAACCCTTCAAAGACCTACATTTTCTTTCAACATTCTTTCTGTGGTTTGGAGGTTACTTTAGGAGATTCATGAACCTAACGTGCTCCTTTCTGTTTCACCAGACTCTGCTGTTTCTGCACTGTTATCTCTAAGATAACATCTGGAGGGTTGGGGGACCTATACAGAAAACTTTGGTCCCACACAGGACTGAGACATCCCGTAGCTCCCTATGGTGAGGTTCATCGACCAGACGCGGAGAGGTCCGGGACAAGTGGCAAGGACTGAGCCGGCTTGCAAGGGGTCGGGAGAAGCAATCCCACGGTTGCCTCCCCGACCCCCAGGGAGGGGAGAGTTGCAGGCTACGGGAAAGACAAATACTGGGTCCCAAGAATTTGGCTGGTGTCTGCGGTGGTAACTTTAATTTGCGGGATGCGGGAAGGATAACAGCTCTTCCCGCATATACAGAGTGAATGACCAAACCCCCAGGGCGGCTCCCCCAACCCCTTGCACGGCCGCAGAAGCAGCGTGGAGGTCTCCTAGAAGCTTCTGCCGTCGGGGGTCTCGGAGAGGCGGCTCCGGCCTCCCTCTCCGCCGTCGCCAGGGCCCGGGAGCAGCGGGTGCTCGGCGGGGACCGAGGCCAGGCGGCTGCTCTCCCGAGCTGAGCTGGAAATAGCCCCGAGTCGGGAGGGAGCTGGATGAATCCTTCGTTCGTTAGGGAGACCCTTAACCCAGGCGTATTTCGAACCCAAACGGAAAGCACTCCCTTTCCCAGGGC